>NC_088332.1:33622500-33922500 GCF_036884655.1 Musa acuminata AAA Group | reverse complement strand
TATTTCGCCTTTATGGTCGAGTCAACAGTAATATCTTACTTGGAACTCTTCTAGCATACTACTGCTTCATTCAGAGTGAACACATATTTTGAGTTAGACTTATTATCATCGACATCAGACTGGAAAATCGAGTTCGTGTAGCCCTCAACTTTGAGGCTACATCCTCCATATATCAGTAAAAGATCCTTAGTCCTTCTCAAGTACTTAAGTATATATATTACTGCCTTCTAGTATTCTAAACCTGGATATGCTTGATATATGCTTGTAACATATAGAGCATGTACTATATTAGACCTGGTATATATCATAGCATACATAATAGATCCTATCGTTGAGGCATAGGATATCATATCCATGTTTGCCCTTCCTTCAAGAGTCTTTCGGGACATGCTCTTAGAAAGTGATATTCCTTATCTCATCGGTATGAGACATCTCTTAAAATTTTTCATACCAAAATTTTTAATAATGGTGTCTATGTACCTAGACTAGGATAAGTCAAACATCCTCTTGGAAGTATCTATATATATCCGAATCCTCAAGATATAGGATGTTTCCCTTAAGTCCTTCATGGAAAAATATTTAGATAGCCAAGCCTTAACTATGGAGACCATTCCTATATCATTCCCAATGATCAAGATGTCAGCCACATATAATACTAAAAAAGTGATAGTGCTCCCACTTACCTTTCTATACACACAAGGTTTATCTTCATTCTTAACGAAGTCATAAGATCTGATCACATCATCAAATCTTATGTTCCAACTTTAGGAAGCTTGCTTTAGTCCATAGATGAACCTAAGCATTCTGTATACTTTATCTGGACTCTCCTTGGACACGAATCCCTTATACTGTATCATATACACCTCCTCCTCAAGGTTGCCATTGAAGAACGTGATTTTCATATTCATCTACCATATCTTATAGTTATAATGTGCTATAATAGCTAACAGAATTCAGATGAATTTCAACATACCTATAGGTGAGAAGGTTTTGTCATAGTCAACTCTTTCCCTTTAATGACACCCCTTAGCTATTAGCCTTGCCTTATAGGTCTCTACATTTTCATCTATTCGATCTTCTTTTTGAAGATCCACTTGTAACCAATGGGTACGGTACCCTTTGGTGCATCAACTAGGTTCCAAACTATGTTAGAGTACATAGAATCCATCTCGAAATTTATGACTTTTTGTCACTTCTTAGAGTCTATGCTCGTAATAATCTCCTCATAGGTTTGATGATCACCATCTTTAATGTCCTCTCCTTTGATATGTCTTACATATCTTTCAAAAGGGTGGGGCACTCTACTAGACCTACGCAAAGTTAGAACTTGCATGTTAGGTACCTGAATAGACTTAGACTGTGGAATGGTGCTTAAGCTAGGTTTCCCAACCTCACTCAGCTCTATTACGCTCCTACTATCTCCACCAAGAATATGTTTCTTCTCAAGGAACACTGTCCTCTTAGTAATAAAGATATTTTAGTCCTCGGGGTAATAGAAATAATATCCGTAAGTTTTCTTGAGGTATCACATGAACTTGCACCGTTTTATCCTAGATTCCAACTTGTCGGGGTTGTGTCTCCTAACGTGGGCAAAGCACCTCCAAATCTTAACAACCTTAACGTCAAATTTCTTCCCTTTTTATATCTCATATGTGCTAGTAATAGGTGCCTTGCAAGTCAATCACGTGAGTGATAGCACGTGTGACATGACACACACTCTTTTTACTTATTATTATTTATTGATATTTTTGTTGAATCTCAGATTTTGATGATGAAATCAATTGGTAAATTGTTTGATCTAATCTATATATTGAGATAAGTGTGCAGAAATAACTACGAATAATAGTAAGGCATAAAGCAAATGTTGGGTTGGAGTTAAAGATCGGATGATACATCGAAGATTCGGACGATGTGTTGGAAGTTTGTCGAAAGCTCGTCGAGAGTTCGTCGGGAGCTCGTCGAGAGTTCGTCGAAAGATCGTCGAGAGAATAATCGACATATCGGATAGAGATTGCTTGTTTAAATATATTAATTATCGTAGTTAGACCTTTAAATTGAGTTAGGATTGGGAAGTAATCCCACTAACTCAGTTAGGGGTCAATTGGGCCCTTAACAAGGTTGAATTGTGCCAGTTGAACAACCTATTCAACACCTGAAGTCACGACCGACAATGGCACTGCTTGGGACTCAATCTCCCAAGTGCTTTGGGTGGTGGTACTGCCGGCAGTTATTAACTACAAGCGGTGGTACCGCTAGAGCTCAATTTCTGAGACCTCTATCAAGCGATGGTATCGCCAGACTGAGCGGTGGTACCACCTAGTGTCAGAGTGTCAGGCAGTGGTACCGCCCAGTAATGGCGATGGTACCACCAGTATCTCGAAATCCGAGGATATGACACTTTTTGGCTTCAATTCTAAAGTCATTGGGGTCTATAAATACCCCACCCTTTTCTATATGAAAGGGCAACAAAAGTGCAATCAAAGTGTTGAAAAAATCGAAGTGTTAGGGTATTAAAATTATTGTAAAAGTGAGAAGAGTCCTCCTCCCTTTCTAGTGTTATGATTATTCAAGAGATGTGAGGCTTGTAAGGGTTATCTCCAAGTTTGAATCCACTTGAAGCCTGTAAATACCACTCTCATCCCTAGTTAACTTATACACAACTAAGAGCAAAAAGAAAAGAAAACTTTATTATAATCTTGTGTGAACTCCTCTCAAACTCTAAGTGTTAGGCTTGTTTAAAAGAGGAGTGAAGGGGGGTTGTAAAGGTTCTCTCCTGAACCTATTAAAAGGAGAATTGAGTTGTAAGGGTAGTTGATCTTCGCCCATTGAAGGAAGATCATTAGTGGATGCCGGTGGCCTTGACCGAAGAGGAATGACTGAGTGAATGTAGGTCACGATGACCGAACCACTATAAAACTCGGTTTACATTTCCATCCTTGCAATTTATCTTTACTGCAAACTGCCTTCCCTGCTTACTGCTTTCACTACGCTTACGAACGAGATTTGAAGTTATCTTTCCAAAATTAGTTTTATGTAACGAAGAATTTTTCAAACTAGTGATTTTATCCGTTGCACTAATTCACCCCCCCCCCCCCCAGTGTCGATTCATTTCTAACAGTTGGTATCGGAGCTACGCTTTTTCTCATTTGGTTTAACACCCAAGAGAAATGACTCTTTTCATCTTTCAAGAGGGCTTTTCTGTCGTTCATCCTCCCATGTTCAATGGGACGGACTACATTTATTAAAAAACTCGAATGAGAGTTTTCTTACTTTCAATGGATTTGAATTTATGGAATATTATCGAAAGCGATTTTCGAAAGTCTTCTACTCTAATGAATGAATGGAATGATTTGGAGAAGAAAATTTTTTCTTTAAATGCTAGAGCTATGAATGCTCTATTTTGTGCCTTAGACAAAAATGAATTCAATAGAGTGTCTATTCGTGAAACAACTTTTGATATTTGGCACACACTCGAAATCACTCACAAAGGCACGAATAGAGTTAAAGAGTCTAAAGCATGATTTTGAACTATTTCGAATGAAGCTAAGCAAAACTATTATTAACATGTACACTCATTTTACGGATGTCGTCAATGGCTTAAAAGCTCTTGGCAAATGTTTTTCAAACTTTGAACTTGTTAATAAAATCTTGAGATCCCTTCCAAAGAGTTGGGACCCTAAAGTAACGGTCATTCAAGAGGTCAAAGATTTAAATGACTTCTCTCTCGAAGAACTTATTAGGTTACTAATGACTTATGAGATGACTTGCATGGCTCATGAAGGGCTTGAGAACTACCTTCCAAAGAAGAGGAAGGATTTGGCACTTCGAACAATAGAATGCCACTTAAGTGATGAATCAAGTGATGATGATGATGATGATCTTGAACTCCTCGTAATAAAGCTTAAAAAATTCTTAAAATAAGAATTAAAGAATAAAAATGGACCTAAAAAGAAGAAGCTACAAAAGAAGAAGAAAATACTCAAGGTGGCTTAGGACGAATCAAGTTCATCTGAAGATGAAGAACAAATCAACAAAGGCGAGGTAGTAAACTATGTCTTAACGACTTTCGATTATTTCAAAATTACATAATGCATTTCATGAGTTGTTTTTAAATTAGTTTAGAAAAATTATATATAATTTTTTTGAAAATTACATGATATAATAAAATAAAAAATAAAAATTTTGGGATCATGCTAGTAATTTTAAAAATTATCATGTCAATTGTATGTTTTATGATAAAGGAACAAAATTTTAAAATTAAATATGAAATCATGCTTGATGTTTTAATGACATAATAATGTAAGATGTAATGAAAATATTAAAGTTTTGATACCAATGATTTTATACTATGCATGAGATTTTAAAGTTATACATGATGATTTTTGTGATTTATGAGTTGCTTTTATAGTTTTAAACAAGATGGATGGTTTTCATATGAAAAACTTGAGCATATTTATATAAAATCAATCACATAAAATAAAATAAATAAAAAGGAAAATGTATTGTCATTGGAATTAAAATGATAAATCAAATCTCTTGTTTAAAGAAGTCATATGTGTAATGTGTTATATTTTTTGTCATGATGATAAAATTTATTTTTGGGTCTTAAACGATGATGCATATTCTTATTTGCCATAAAAATTTGAGCATGCTTATTATCGATTTTCAAAAAGAGATTAATGAATCTATTTATGTTACTTTTAATGAACCTCTTGAAAAGTGATTTTGATGATTTGACGATTTGAAATTTAACGAGGAACGATTTGATTTCAGTAGAAGAGAATTAGGTATGCTAAATGTATGAATTACTTTTTCATATTTCTCGGTTCTTCATAACTTGAATTTTTTTTTTAAATCGAGATCATCTTTTTATTTACAAAAGAAGAGCTTTGATTCATGGATCTTTGGATTAATGACTTATTTAATTATTTTGAATCCTTATTCCTTCTATTTACAAGAAAAGGGATTTGATTTATAAAGTTTTATTCATAAATTTTTCCTCACTCTTCTCACAAAAGAAGAATTTTTATTCATGGATTTTTAGTATGTGATGATCATTTGCAAAAATAGGGATTTGATTTTGCATGGGCAACTTGATCCTTTTAATGAATCCTTTCTCTTTGCTAAAATAGAAGCTTGATTCAATAAAACTCATTTATTATGGATTTGACTTGGTTTAAATCTTTTCATGAATTTGGTTCTTGAATTTTTTTTAGAATGAATTTCTCCCTTACTCTTCTTTCTCTTCTTATTATCTTTTCATGGCAAAGGAAGAAAGAAACTTGCTAAGAAGAACCAAAAAGTTCTTAAGCAAAAATGCTAGCCTCTCATTTTTCATGCAAAGTTTTTGCTTAACTTCTCATTTTTGCTCGTTTGGATAAATTGGTGTAAAACTTACTTGACATGCTCTCAAATACTTGCATTGTTGAATGACTCTCCTTTTTGTTGATAACAAAGGGGGAGAAAATAAATGATGAATATTTGGTACCAACAATCATGAAGTGATAAATGCTTTAAAATGTTGATTTAATGTTTGGTATCATGAATGCTTTAGTATCATGTATGATATGCCCATAGTGACGATTGATTTATTTGTATCATGCATGGAATAAGGATGAAAAATGTAATGTTTCGAAATTATGCATGTTTTAATTTGAAACTATAATGATGCACAAATAATACTGATACTTTACTTTTGTCATAATTTCAAAATTATTGTAAAGAAAAAAAGAATTACAACATTGTATTCTTCCCATCTTTTTGCCAATGACAAAGGGGGAGAAAGAATTGCTAGTGTGCACATCTTAAAAGAGAAAGATTTGCTAGCTTGCATAATTCAAGAAGATGCAAAAACATGCTAGCTTGCTCATCTCAAAAGAGAAGCAAATATTACTAACCTGCATAATTTAAGACGCAAAAGTTGCTTTCTTGAACATCTCAAATATTGCTAGCTTACATTTTCTGAAATGATGTAAAAATTTGCTAGCTTGCATGATGTAAAACTTGTTAGAATTGCTAGCTTGAACATTGCAAAGGAAGTAAAAATTACACTTCTTAAAAGAGAAGAAAGAAATTGCTATCTTGAACATCACAAAAAAATGCTAGCTTGCCTATCTTAAGAAGCAAAAGTACAAACTCGTAAAATTTACAATCTTGCACATATTTAAAATTAATGATGATTTGGTGATTAGGCATGTTGTAAAGTGATAAAAAATTTTGCTAACTTGTATGTTACAAAACTTGCATATATCTAAAACTTGCTAGATGCACTTATCCTTTTTTGTTGATGACAAAGGGGGAGAAGTTCTGTTGATGATCATTTATGGAATGATATATTGAAATTTTGATTATGCATGATTTTATGTTGCACATATTCATGATGAAATATTGCTTCAATTTAAATTCAACTTGAATTCAAGGTTCTATCAATATGACATATTTATAAGGGGAGTTAAGGCTAACTCTATCATCAATTAGTTGTCATCATCAAAAAGGGGGAGACTGTTGAATCTTGGATTTTGATGATAAAATCAATTGATAGTGCTTATTTGATCTGTGTTTTGAGTGACGGAGGAAGCTTTAATCAGAGAGACATAATTAAGGCAAGAAGAATCATGTTGGGCCGGAATGGAATATGTTAGAAGATTGGACATCGAGCCGGAGGATCGGTCGACGTATCGACAGAAGGCTTCCGGCCATGAGTTCAGGCATAAGTCCAAGAAGAGCAAAAATTACGCCAAGGAAATTAGAGTTACGAAGGTCAACTGACCGATTGGGTAATAGGTCGCAAGAGAGGACGATGTGCTGAAGAATCGGATGAATCATCGATGAACCAATGACATGCCAGACAACATTTGATTTAAGCCTTGTAATAATTATCTAGATTGAAGTAGGTTTTTAAGTGTGCAAGATTAACTATAATAGCGATCAAGGCATCAAGCAAAATAAAGTCCCGGAGTCAAGAATGAGATTTCGTTGGGAGTTCGAGAGTTTGTCGGAAGTCCAGGTATTCATTGGATGTTCTGCTAGAATTAACCGAGAAGTCCAGGGGCTTGCCAAAGAAGTTCATCGAAACTCTCCAAGAAGATCATCATGAAGTCTAGGATCTTGCCGGGAGTCCGTTAGAACATTGCCGAGAGATCATCGGAAGTTCGCCGGAAGCTCGCCGGAAGAAACCTAGACTTACTGAACTTATTTAGTTTAGTGTATGCCTTAAAATTCGTAGTTAGCACATAATTAAGTTGGAATTGGGCCAACTCAATTATGGGTCAATTAGGCCTAAGTTTAGGTTATATTGGGCCAAGTGGAAGGCCCAAATAGTGACCCAACAAGTGGAACCATCGTGGCACAATATTCGAGACTATGTCAGGCGGTGGTACCGCTCAAACATAGTCTCCGAGAGATTGTCAGGTAGTGGTACCGCTAGATTGGGTGGTGGTACCACCCAATGACAGGGTGTTAGGTGGTGGTACCGCCCAGCACAAGCGATGGTAGCACTAGGACCTGAGAAACCCAGGATGAGACACTTTTAGGCTTCAAGTTTGGATCGACTTGAAGCCTATAAATACCCCTCTCATCCCTGGTTAACTTACACACAACTGAGAGCAAAAAGAAAAGAAAACACTGTTGTAATTTTGTGTGAACTCCTCTCAAACTCTAAGTGCTAGGCTTGTTTAAGAGAGGAGTGAAGGGGGTTATAAAGGTTCTCTCCTAAGCCTATCAAAAAGAGAATCGAGTTGTAAGAGTAGTTGATTTTCGCCCATTGAAGGAAGATCATTGGTGGATGCCGGTGGCCTCAACGGAAGAGGAATCGACGGAGTGGATGTTGGTCATGATGACCGAACCACTATAAAACTCAGTTTGCATTTCTATTCTTGCAATTTATCTTTACTGCAAACTACCTTACCTACTTACTGCTTTCACTATGCTTACGAACGAGATTTGAAGTTATCTTTCTGAAATTAGTTTTATCGAATGAAGAATTTTTCAAACCGGTGATTTTATCTGCTGCACTAATTCACCCCCCCCCCCCCCTCTCTTAATATTGACTCGTTCCTAATACATGGTGGTTTGGAGGCCAAATAGAATGAGAATCATAGGGAGTTATGATCGGCAAGAGTTGCCTACCTTTACAGGCTTAGTTTGATTGGTCGAGTCCCTCAAGATTACGTTAAGATGTCGATTGGATCACGATCCCCACTAGAGATCCGCCGAGAGTCTCCGCTTCACATATCGGAGGGAGTTATATGTTCCATGAGAAAATAGTGGGAGTAAATTAAGATAGAAGTCCATATCTTGATTATTTTTTTTAAATAAAATCTGCATGTTATTTATTTTTGCTACATCTTTATTTTCAAAAAATATCACTTTCAAATCCCTTGGCATATTTGATGTCAACCGCCTCATTGGTCCGAATTATACGGATTGACTTTGTAACTTGAGAATTATTCTCACGGTAGAGAAAATCATGTATGTCCTTGATATAGTGATGCCTATGCTCAAGAAAGGGGCAAGCGAGGATGAGATTGCTCGCTACGTGAAGTACATAGATGATTTCACTCTTGCTCAATGTTACATGTTGGGCTCCATGACTCCTGAGTTATAGAGATAACATGAAAAGATGGATGCCAGATTCATTCTCCTACATGTCCATAAACTATTTGAGGAATAAGGAAGGACTCAACGATATGACATATCCGAGAGCCTCTTCCACGCTAGGATGACTGAGGGAACACCGATTCAGAACCATGTCCTAAAGATGATTGAGTGAATAGGAAAACTCATAAGTCTAGGAATGGTCCTAAAGGATAACTTGCATGTGGATCTTGTGTTGCAGTCCCTACTAGATTCCTTTTCATAATTCATAATAAATTTTAATATGAACAAGCTTGAGATGACTCTCCATGAGCTCCTCAATATATTGAGGGAGGCAGAGAGCACTATCAAGAAAGAGAAGCCAGTTTTCTATACTAGTGAGACTAGAAAGAAAAGGAAGGTAGAAAAGTCCCTTAAGAAGGGCAAGGTCAAGGGTAGACTAGGTAAAGCAAAGGTTGCTGAGAAGGACCCGACAAAAAATAAAGGCCAGTACTTCTACTACGGCAAAGATGGGTACTAGAAGAGGAACTGCAAAGAGTACCTTATAGAGAGGGCGAAATAGAAGCTTGGAGAAGCTTCAGATACATTCACGATCAATCTCCATTTGCTAAACTCTTATGATAACACATGGGTATTGGATATCGGTAGTGCTTATCATATTTGTAATTCGTTGTAGGTTCTGGCAAAACCTAGGAGATTGGCGAGAGACGAGATGGATCTCAAAATGGGCAATGGAGCAAAAGTTGCTATAGTAGTTGTTGGCGAGGTCACCCTACATCTGCTTGCTAGAGCTATTATTGCATTGAATGTATGCTACTTTATTCCTTCTATTATCAAAAACGTTATTTCCATTTTATGTTTGATATTTAGTGGATATAAATTAGTTTTTGAGAACAATGATTGTTCAATATTATTAGATGATGAGATCATCATAATAAGAACATTGCATAATAGTTCGTTTATCCTAGACACTGCTCCACATATCATGAATGTAAGTGTGTCTAAGAACAAATGAGATGAGGTGAACAGTGCATACCTATGGCATTGTAGGCTAGATCACATCCATGAGGAAAGGATTCAAAAGTTGCCAAATGATGAATATTTAGAACTATTCAACTATGAGTAATATGCAACTTGCAAGCCATGCCTTCATAGAAAACTGACCAACTTTCCATTTAGTAGAACTGGAGAGAGAGCCACTGAGCTATTGGAACTCATACATAGTGATGTATGTTGACCCATGTCAACTCATGTCATAAGTGGTTACTCCTACTTTATTACTTTTATTAATGATTTCTCAAGGTATGGACATGTGTTGAAGTACAAATCTGAAGCCTTTAAGAAATTCAAAGAGTATAAGAATGAAGTGGATAATAAGACTGGAAAGAGTATCAAGACTCTTCGATCAGATTGAGAAGGTGAGCACTTGAGTACAGAGTTCACCTAGTTCTTCAAGGACCCTAAGATTCTATTTCAAATGACACCTTTGTTGAATCTCATATTTTGATGATGAAATCAATTGGTAAATTATTTGATCTAATCGATGTGTTGAGATAAGTGTGAAGGATTAACTATGATAGCGGTAAGGCATAAGTAAATGATGGGTTGGAGTCGACGATTCGGACAATGTTCCAAGAGTTTGCCGGAAGCTTGCCAAGAGTTTGTCAGAAGCTTGCCGAGAGTTCGTCGGAAGTTCGCCGAAAGTTTGTCGAGAGTTCGTTGGAGTTCACCGGAAGCTCACCGAAAAACTCGTCGAGAAGGTCACTAGAGGATCACCGAGAGAAAACTCGACATACTAGATACTAGACAGAGATTGCTTACCTTAATCATAGTTAGCATATTAGTTAAGTTAGGATTGGGAGGTAATATCACTAATTCAATTAGGGGCCAATTGAGCCCTTAATAGGGCTGAATTGGACTAGTTGAACAGCCCATTCAGCACCTGAAGTCATGGCCGACGGTGGCACCGCTTAGGACTTGGTGTCCCAAGTACTCTGGATGGTGGTACCACCGGCAGTTAATGTTGCCAGGCAGTGGTATCGCCCAGTGTCAGTCTATAGGCCGTAGTGCCGGCCAATAATGGCGGTGGTACCGCCAGTACCCCGAAATATGAGGATGTGACACTTTTTGACTCTAATTCTAAAGTCATTGGGGCCTATAAATACCCCACCTTTTTTTATATGAAAGGGCATGAAAGTGTGAACAAAATCTTGAGTTCTTAGGGTATTAAAAGTGTTGTAAAAGTGCAAGAGTCCTCCTCCCTTTCTAGTGTTATGATCATTCAAGAGAGGTATGAGGCTTGTAAGGGTTATCTCCTAAACCCATGAAAAGGAGAAAGCATTGTAAAGAGGTGGTTGGTCTTCACCTATTGAAGGAAGACCATTAGTGGATGCTGATAACCTTGACGGAGGAGGAATTGGAAGTAGATGTAGGTCACTACGATCGAACCACTATAAATTCTAGTTTGCATTTCTATTATTGTCATTTACTTACTTTACAATTGCTTTACTTCCTCCTTACTTGGCTTTCATTACCCTTACGAACAAACATGCTTTAGAGATAGATTTTTCATCGTACGAAATTGATAAAATTGATATTTTTATCTACTACACTAATTCCCACCCCCCTCTTAGTGCCAACTCGATCCTAACAATTGGTATCAGAGCTCAGTTACTCTCGATTTGGTTTAAAACCTAAGAGAGATCACTTTTGCCGGCAATCAAGAGGGTCATTCAATTACACGTCCACCTATATTCAATGGGACGGATTACATATATTGGAAAACTAGAATGAGGATCTTTCTAATCTCAATAGATTTTGAGTTATCGAATCTTATGGAAAATGACTTTCAAAAGTCTTCTCTTCTAATAAACGATTGGAATGAGTTGGAGAAGAAGACTTTCGCTTTAAATGCCAAGGCTATAAATGCATTGTTTTGTGCTTTAGATAAAAATGAGTTCAATTGAGTGTCTATTTGTGAAATGACTTTTGATATTTGGCATACACTCGAAATCACTTACGAAGGCACTAGTAGAGTAAAAGAGTCGAAGATAAATCTTTTAGTCCATACTTATGAATTGTTTCGGATGAAGCCAAGCGAAACTATTGTCGACATGTACACCCATTTTATAGATGTTGTCAATAGTTTAAAAGCTCTTGGCAAATGTTTTTTGAACCTTGAACTTGTTAATAAAATCTTGAGATCCTTTTCAAAGAGTTGGGACCTTAAAGTAACGGTCATTTAAGAGGCCAAGAATTTAAATAATTTTCTTCTCGAAGAATTTATCGGGTCACTAATAACCTATGAGATAACTTGCAATGCTCATGAAGAACTTGAGAATAATCTTCTAAAGAACAGGAAGGATATGACACTAAGAACTCATGAAGACCACTTGAAAGAAAATTCAAGTGATAAGGACTATGATGATGACTTGGCACTCTTGATAAGAAAGTTTAAAAAATTCCTAAAAAGAAATAAATTTAAAAATGATACTAAAAATAAAATTGAACCCAAGAAAGAACAAGTTATATGCTACGAATGCAAGAAGCCAGGATATTCCAAAAGCGAATGTCCCCAAGCAAAGAAGAAGCAACCAAAGAAGAAGAAGGCTCTTAAAGCAAAATGGGATGACTCAAGTGTATCCGAAGAAGAGGAGCCAACCAACATAGAGCAAGTTGCTCACTATGCGCTAATGGCTATCGGAGATGAGGTGAACAGTTCATTAGATGTAAATTTATCTTTTGATGAATTACTAAGTGCTTTTCATGATTTATTTGATGAATGTAAATTAGTTAATAAAAAATATAAATTATTAAAAAAGGAGTATGCTTCTCTTGTTAGTGATTTTGATAGATTAAAAATTGAGCATGATGATAGATTAGCTCCTTATACAAAATGTGATGAATTAAAAATGCTTAAAAAGAAGAATTTACAACTACATGAAACCTTCGAAAATTTTAAAATAGGTAGCAAATCCTTAAACATGATTCTCGCAAGTAAGAATCATGTTCATAGAAGAGATGGAATCGGCTTTGTTAGTAACACTCATAAAAATTCAACAATCTTTGTTATAGGCCCAACTTTGCATGTTTCACCCTGAAACAAATGTAACTTTTGGTGTAAATTTCGACATGTTGCTTATCAATGTTCGTTTAAGAGATGTATTCTACACAAATTGATTTGGGATCCTAAAGGAACTATAAAGAACTCCATGCAAAATGATAAGTTAAGTCAATCGATTTTTAAGGCACCCAAAGTCAAATGGGTACCTAAAAATCACCATTTTTTTATAGAAATGTTTACTATCATAAGCTAGGAGCAAGATATGGTACCTTAATAGTGGATGCTCAAGGCATATGATTAGAGATTCATTTCAATTCTCTAAACTCACTAACTTAGACGAAGGGTATGTCACCTTCGGAGACAACAAGGATAAAATCATTGGCAAAGGAACCATAGGTAACAAATCCAACATTTTGATTGAAGATATATTATTGGTTGATGGCTTAAAGCATAATCTTTTGAGCATTAGTCAATTATGTGATAAAGGATATATCATTAAATTTGAATCCAATGCTTGCATTATTGAAAAACCACACAAAAACATATCTATGATTGCCCTAAAACAAAATAATGTATACAGTATTGATATTGATGATCTTTGTAATGAAATATATTTTTTGATTTTGAATGACGATGCTTGGCTTTGGTATAGGAGATTAGATCATGCTAGTATAAGACTAATCTCTCAAATCTTATCCAAAGAACTTGTAAGAGGAATTCCTAACATTAAGTTTGTTAAAGATAATGTGTGTAAAGCATGTCAACTAGGAAAACAGATAAAATGTAGTTTCAAACCAAAGAATCAAATAAGCATCTCTAGACCATTACAATTGATCCATATGGATTTGTTTGGACTAATTGATACATCAAGCTTAGGAGATAGCAAATACACCTTTGTCATTGTGGATGATTATAGTACATACTTTTTGGCACACAAAAGTGATTACTTTAGGTATTTTTCTAAGTTTTGTAAACTTGTTCAAAATGAAAAAGGCTTTATGATTTTATCAATTCGGAGTGATCACGGTGGCGAATTTCAAAATCGTGATTTCTAAAATTTTTGTGAATCTAATGGATATAATCATAATTTCTCTACTCTAAGAAATCCTCAACAAAATGGAGTAATAGAAAGAAAAAATAAAAATTTACAAGAAATGACAAGAACCATGTTGAACGAATATAGCCTACCCAAATATTTTTGGGTTGAAGCCGTTAATATGACATACTATATCATGAATAGGGTTCTAGTAAGATCATTACTTTTCAAAACTCCTTATGAATTATGGGATAACAAAAAACCCAATGTTTCATACTTTAAAGTTTTCGGTTGTAAATGTTTTATCTTGAATGAAAAAGATACATTAGGAAAGTTTGATGCAAAATTCGATGAAGGAAATTTTCTTGGCTATTCTTATATTTCTAAAGTCTTTCATATATTTAACAAAAGAACTTTGGTTATAGAAGAGTTTATTCATGTTGTCTTTAATAAAATTTCTGAATCTAAGAAAAATGAGTTTGATGATGATCTTAATTTTGATGCTTTGAATTTAAATGAACTCTCTCCTCCAACTAGCAACTTGGATACATATTCTTCCGAAACTTCCTTACCCAAGGAATGGAAGTATGTAGATGCTCATCCGAAGGAGCTAATCATATGAGACACATCAAAACAGGTTCAAACTCGTTCTTCTCTTAAAAATTTTTATATCAATGCCGCTTTTCTTTCTCAAATTAAACCTATGTGCATTAACGAGGCATTGAAAGATGATTCATGGGTTATCGCAATACAAGAAGAGTTGAATCAATTTGAAAGAAATGAGGTGTGGGAGCTTGTTCGGAGACCTAGTGACCATTTAGTTATCGGTACTAAATGGGTCTTTAGAAATAAACAAGATAAATTTGGTATCATGGTTAGAAATAAAGCTAGATTAGTGGCCAAGGGTTTCAACCAAGAAGAAGGTATCAATTATGAAGAAACATTCGCTCTTGTGGCACGATTAGAAGCCATAAATATGCTCCTTACCTATGCTAGTAGTAATAATTTTAAATTATTTCAAATGGATGTCAAAAGTACTTTTCTTAATGGCTTTATTTCCAAAGAAGTTTATGTTGAAAAACCTCTTGGATTTGAGAATGTTAATTTTTCAAATCATATGTTTAAATTGACTAAAGTTCTCTATGGATTAAAACAAGCCCCAAGGGCTTAGTATGAGAGACTTAGCTCCTTTCTTATCCAAAATAATTTTTCTAAAGGCAAGGTCAATACTATATTGTTTATTAAAAATTTTAAAAATAACTTTCTTATTATTTAAATTTATGTTGATGATATTATTTTTTGTTATAAAAATAAATTTTTATGTGAATCTTTTGCCAAGAGTATGAGCCTAGAATTTGAAATGAGTTTAATTGGTGAACTAACTTTCTTTTTAAGCTTATAAATCAGACAACTTAGTTATGGTATTTTTCTTAGTCAAATAAAATATGTATTAGACTTGCTAAAACGATTTAATATGGATAGTTCAAAGGCTATCAATACTCATATGATTACCTCCACTAAGTTAGACATTGACGAAAGTGGAGAAAGCTTTGATCAAAAAGCTTATAGGGGTATGATAGGTAGTTTACTATATCTCACCACAACTAGATCGAACATCATGTTTAGCATAGGATTTTGTGCTAGGTTTCAATCTAACCCTAAGCAATTTCACTTAAAAGCTATTAAAAGGATTTTTAGATACCTAAAAGGAACTTCTAAACTAGGATTATGGTATCCAAAATCCAAAAACTTTGAATTGCTTGGTTATGTCGATGTCGATTTTGCTAGCTGCCAAATAGATAGAAAAAATATATCCGAAATATGTCATTTTTTAGGATATGCACTTGTCTCTTGGTCTTCCAAGAAACAAAACTTAGTTGCATTATCTACGACCAAAGCTGAGTATATAGCAACAAGTGCATATTGTGCTCAAGTTATATGGATGAAAAACACTTTAGAGGATTATGAAATTCACCTGAAAAACATACCTATAAAGTGTGATAACACTAGTGTAATATGCTTAACAAAAAATCATATTCAACACTCTCGAACTAAATATATTGATATTAGGCATCACTTTATACAAGATCATGTTAATAACCATGACATATCTCTAGAATTTATTGATATAAAACATCAATTAGCCAATTTTTTACAAAACCCTTGATTGAGAAACAATTTGATTTTATAAGAAGAGAATTAGGTATGCTAAATTTTTCTGATACATGAGTTCCTCTTTAAATTTTTTTCCAGATTTTCTCAGTTGGAGTTCTATTTTTTGAGATCATTCACTATTATTTCTTCACTTGAGATAAGATTTGAATCATGGATTTATGATATGAGCCATATGAATTTTTCCAAACAAATTTTCTCCTCTTATGAAAGTAAAACTTCAAAAATATTATATGATGTTTGTGTAAATAAGTGTATGTACTACATAATGATAAAGATCTTGAGCGCTGGAACCACACAATGTTGGCACCACACATATTTGCACCACACCACAATGTAGTAAGTGCTCACTGCCTGTAGGTGGTGGCATCACCCAGCTAGCGGTAGCACCGCCAGTGCTCACTGGTTGTAGGCGGTGGCACCGCCCGCAACCCTATACTATAAAAACACAAGTTAGGGCCGGCGGTAGAACCAACCCCAACTCACTCTACACCTCTCCAAACAGCCCCAAATCCCTAATTTCTTTTGATCTCCCTCTAGTAACTCAAAAGAATCCTAATCCTCTATAAAATCAAGGATCAATCTCAAACCCCCCTTTTTTTTGTGATCACAAGAAAGTTAAACTACTAAGGTAATCCCTCAACCAAATTATTTCCTTCTTTGCATTACTTGTTCGCGCCTCTCATTTGTTCTTAATAAATGTAGTC
Organism: Musa acuminata AAA Group; assembly: GCF_036884655.1. Taxonomy (NCBI): domain Eukaryota; kingdom Viridiplantae; phylum Streptophyta; class Magnoliopsida; order Zingiberales; family Musaceae; genus Musa; species Musa acuminata. The sequence continues at coordinate 33,905,927 of NC_088332.1, read as the reverse complement.
TCCATGACTTCTAGAAGATCCTTAAGGGATAAAGGGAAGAGGATATTGGATAAAACCTATGACTCCCTACTCTTTGATTCTCCTCAACATGCCCTTAAATTTTCAACCATAGAGTCTAGAAATATTCATAAGGGGAAATACGTAGATTTAGAGGAATTAAGCAATTTAGAACAAATTCAATAGTTTGCTAACCTAGATATCCTCCCAATCCTTCAAATAAGTGAACCTATCTATTCTAGACTTGTTAGGTTGTTTTACAACAACTTGCATATGAATGAACACGATAGGGTCTCCACTTATCTCTTAGGACATTATATACCTATTACAGATAGTGTAATTTGCAACCTCATAGGAATTGCTGAGAAAAGGAGAGGTTGTCACTTTAGAGGACAATGGGAGGAAGATTCAATTGGGACCACTTATTCTAATGCCTTAGGTACAATTTTTGGTAATTCAAACTTGTCTATCCTTCCAAAAAGCTATGAATACTTACTACCTTTCAACACCAAATTACTTCATCACATCTTGATAAGTATTATACTTCTAAAATAATATCTGTTAGGAACGAGTCGGCATTAAGAGGAGGAGGAGGAGGAGGAGGAGGGGGGGGGTTGAATTAGTGCAGCCTTCGTACGATAAAAATCGGTTTTGACTCAATTCATTTATTTCACTTTGAATAAGTAGAGAATAAAAGGTTGGGTAGTTTGTAATGTAGTAAAGTTAAATGCAATAAAGAGTATTTGCAGTAAGGAAAGAACACACTGGAATTTATAGTAGTTCGATTGTCGTGACCTATATCCACTCCTGATTCCTCTTCCGTCGAGGCCACTAGTATCCACTAACGGTTTTCCTTTAATAGGCAAAGACTAACCATCTTCTTACACCCCTCTTCCCCTTTTCACAAGTTTAGGAGACAACCTTTTACAAGCACTCACTCCTCCCTATATAGAATTCTAAACTTAGAACTTTAGAGAAGGGAATCTCTCAAGTAATTACTACAGTGTTTTCTCACTTTTAAATTCTCTATGCTTGTGTATATTAACCAGGGATGGGAGGGGTATTTATAGGCCTCAAGTGGATTCAAACTTGGAGCTTTAAAAGATCTCATCCTGGGTTTCCCGGGTCCTAGCGGTACCACCGCCTGTGTTGGGCGATACCACCGCCTGCAGCACTGTCAATGGGCGGTATCATCACTTGGAAGACTATGTTTGGGCGGCACCACCACCTGACACTACCACTAGGTGGTACCACTACCCAGTCTGGCGTTACTGTTGCCTGACATAGTCTCGAAGACTATGCTATGACGGTGTCACATGTTGGGACACTAGTCGGGCCTTGCACTTGGCCCAACACAGTCCAAACTTGGGCCCAATTGACCCCTAATTGAGTTGGCCTAATTCCAACCCAATTATGTGCTAATTATGAATTTTAAGATATTTACTAAGCTAAATAAGTCCATAAGTCTAGGTTTCTTCCGGTGAGCTTCCGGTGAACTTTCGTCGATCTCTCGGCAATGTTCCAACGGACTCTCAACAAGCTCCTGGACTTCACGACGATCTTCTTCGTAAGTTCCGATGAGCTTCTTTGAAAAGCACCTAGACTTCTCGATTAATTCTAGCAGAACTTTTGATGAAAGTTCGGACTTCCAACGAACGTCCGGACTTCTGACGAATGTCCGGACTTTCGAGGAACTCTCGAACTCCCAACGAAATCTCATTCTTGACTCCAGGACTTTATTTTACTTTATGCCTTGATCACTATCATAGTTAATCCTACATACTTAAAGCCTACTTCGATTTAGATAATTATTACTAAGCTAATCAAATATTGTCTGGTATATCATTGGTTCATCGATGCCTCGTCTGATTCTTCGGCGCATCGTCCTCTCTTGCGGCCTATTGCCCAATCGGCGAGTTGACCTCTGCAACTTTGATTTCCTTAGCATAATTTTCACTCTTCTTGGCCCGATGCCCGATCCCATGGCCCGAGGCCTTCTATCGATATGTTGACTAATCCTTCAACTCAACGTCCAATCTTCTGACATGTTTCTCTCTAGCCCAACATGATTCTTCATGCTTTAATTATCTCTCCTTGATCGAAGCTTCCTGCATCACTCAAAACTTCGATCAAATCATAAACACTATCAATTGGTTTCATCATCAAAATCCAAGATTCAATAGTATCATCATGATGAAGTTAGCCAAATAGAATTAGGAACGATGTATTGTATTATGAAGGGACATGATAATTGTTTTAGTTACCTAATACAACAAAACATGATTGAACTATCAAAAAAGGACATGATGCTTCCATATGGTGGCTTGATCACTAGACTAATCCATGCATATGACATAATCATTCCATCTGATAAAGAAATCTTGAAACTAGATAGGTTCAACATCATAAATAGAAACCTGCTAAGAAGATTAAGATGTATAATCAGAAATGGGACTTGGACTAGATTAACTAGAAGGACTGACCCCCTCCCACCTGATCCAGAACCTGAAACACCAATATTTAGGGAATATAAATCTCCTCCTATTGGTCCCTTTGAGGCAACACCTCCTGTTGAATCTCGGATTTTGATGATGAAACCAATTGAGAGTGTTTATGATTTAATATACGTTTTAAGTGATGTAGGAAGCTTCGATCAAGGAGAGACAATTAAAGCAAGAAGAATCATGTTGGACCGGAGAGAAACATGTCAAAAGATTGGACGTCGAGTCAGAGAATCAGTCAACATATCGATAGAAGGCTTCGGGCCATGGATTCGGGCATTGGGCCAAGAAAAGCGGAAATTGTACCAAGGAAATCGCAGTTACGAGGTCAATTGGTCGATTGGGCAATATGCCACAAGAGAGGATGATGCGCCGAAAAATCGGATGAAGCGTCGATGAACCAATGACATGTCGGACAACATGATTCAAGCTTTGAAATAATTATCTAGATCAAAGTATGTTTTATTTATGCAGGATTAACTATGATAGTGATCAAAGCATAAAGCAAAATGAAGTTCCAGAGTCAAAAACGAGACTTCGTTGGGAGTTCGAGAGTTCATCGGAAGTCCGGACGTTCATCGGAAGTTTTACCGGAATTAACCGAGAAGTCCAGGAGCTTACTGAAGAAGCTCATCAGAACTTGCCAAGAAGATCGTCATGAAGATCGCTGGAAGCTCACCGGAAGAAACCTAGACTAACCGGACCGGATTTACTTAGTGTATGCCTTAAATTTCGTAGTTAGCACAGAATTGAGATTGGAATTGGGCCAACCCAATTACGTACCAGTTGGCCTATGTATGGACTATGTTGGGCCAAGTGAGAGGCCCAAATAGTGACCTAACAGGTGGCACCGTCATGGCACAATCTCCGAGACTATGTCAAGCGATGGTACCGTCAGACTGGGTAGTGGTACCACCCAGTGTTAGTGTCAGGAGATGGTACCGCCAGTCTGGGTAGTGGTACCGCCCAGACATAGTCTCCCAGGCGGTGGTACCACTAGACTGAGCAGTGGTACCGCCCAGTGTTAGTGCTGCAAGTGGTGATACCACCAGGACTTAGGAAACTTAGGATGATACCTTTTTAGGCTCCAAGTTTGAATTAACTTGAGGCCTATAAATACCCCTCTCATCCCTAGTTAACATACACAAGCACAGAGAGTTTAAAAGTGAGAAAAAACTATAGTAATCACTTGAGAAATCCCCTTATCTAAGTTCTAAGTTTAGAATTCTATTTAAAGAGGAGTGTGTGCTTGTAAAGGTTGTCTCCTAAACCTGTGAAAAGGAGAAGAGGGGTGTAAAAGGGTAGTTGGTCTTTACCCATTGAAAGAAGACCGATAGTGGATACCGGTGGCCTCGACGTTGTTAGGATCGGAGTGTTACTAAGAGGGGGGGTGAATTAGTGCAGCGGATTAAAACTTGTAAGTTTAAAAACGAATTCGTAAATACGAGGAGATTTCGTTTCGATAGTAACTTGAGTAGATGAAAACTGAAAGCTTGCAGTAGTGTAAATAATAATTTCAGGAAAGTAAGAACTCACACATTCAAGGAACACGCAAATTTAAAGTGGTTCAGTCAAAATGACCTACATCCACTTGCGGAGCCTTCTTTGAAGAGGCTCCCAACTTCTACTAGCAAATCACTTTGAAGGGGAAGGACAAATACCCCTCTTACAACCTTTTACAAGTGGCTCACACTCTTACAAATTTTCAAAGAGAAAGAGGGAGGTGAACACTCAAGCTATTGAAAACAAAAACTTGCTAAAGGCTTTGCTAAGACTTTTATCTCAATCTCTTGTTTCTCAAAGGTAGTATTCTCTACTGAGAATTGAGGGGTATTTATAGGCCCCAAGAGGATTCAAATTTGGGCTCCAAATTTTGAATTCTCTTGGGTTTCCGAGGCTGGCGGTGCCACCGCCTGTTGGTGTTCCAGCTCACTGGTTGGGCTCCAAACTTGGCCCAAACCAGTCCGATGTCGGGCCCAATTGGCCCATAACTAGGATATAGGATTATCCCTTAATCCTAACCCTAATTACATACTACATAACTAAAAATATAATCCTAAGCAAGTTTTTAACCGGTAAATGTCGAGTCTTGTTCCGGTGAGCTTTCCGGCGATCTTCAGGCGGACTTTCGATACGCCCTCGAATTTCTTCCGACGGACTCCCAGTAGGCTCCCGATCTTGTGACGAATTCAACAAGTAGCCGAGCCTTCTCAGTGATCTCCACGAACCTCTAACGATCTCTTCGGCAGACTTCCAAAAGTTCCGATAAGTCTCCGATTTCTTCTTGGTTGGTTCCGACAACATCTCCGATGAATCTTCGGACTCTAAAACATCCATCGAACTTGACTCCAGTATCCTTGCTTTATATTTTCAGGCTATCGTAGTTAATCCTACACACTTAACTTCAATAATATGGATTAGATCAATTAACCCATCAATTGATTTCATCATCAAAATCCGAGATTCAACAATCTCCCCCTTTTTTATGATGACAATCAATTGATGACAGAGTTAAACATAACTTCCCCTATCTATATGCCATATTATGAGAAGATAAAAACACTTGAATTCCATCCCTTTGAATTCAAGCATAAACCGATAAGTTCTAACCGTTGAACTTATCGTTATTCTCATTAAGCATGAGCAAATACGAAACTTTGTATTTCTCATAATTTCCAGCTATGAAAATCATTTTCAAGTCGAATGATAAGAGATAATTTTCACTACGACGAGAGATAAAAATTTTCAACATGAATTTCATGATATAAATGTGAGGCATGATTTCATATGATCAACCAATCTGAGAACTTGCGATATACTCAAAGATTTTGCAAGGCATATAAGTCATTTGTATTACACAAGCTTTTGCAATTCATATAAGTCATGCTATCGATGCGCATAAGACATTTTCATTAAGTCATGCTATCGAAATGGTACAAGTCATCACTTCTCCCCCTTTGTCATCAACAAAAAGGAGATGAGACTTGAAGCACACAAACTGTGACCATAAAATCATTAGAAAAAGAATTCAGTATTAAGACTAATCATACAAAATTCATCTTTCAAAATTAATCTCGTTAAAAATATTTATCCAGAATTCATCTTTAAAAAAAAAATTCAGCATTCATTCATAACAAATCAGCATTTATCTAGAATTTAAAAATACATCTCAAAAGAAGGTTCAGTTTTCATTCAAAAGAAGATGACAAACTTCTAACTTGACATTAAGAGTAATCAAAACAGAATAAGAAGGTACATCGATTAATCCTTAGGAGGTAATCCATAGTGCTGATACATGACATCTATTTTTTGATTCATTTGTCGTAGTTCCTTCAAAATTTCAATTTACTAGATTTGAATTTGTTCTTGCTGCGATTTGAGTTGGTCTTACTGTGATTTAATCTGATACAATTCTGCCATAATGAGTTCTTCAGAGGATGAAACAGGAGCTGAAAGTGCTGCGCCAAAGGGACTAGGAGGAGGAGAGTCATTTCCCCTAAGAATTGGTGTTTATGGGTGTTCTGCTGGTGGGGGAATTGGATCAGTCCTTCTAGGTTGCCTAACCCATATACCATTGCTAAATGTGCACCTAAGTCTTTTTAGTAGATTTCTATTGATGATGTTATATCGATCACTTTGAATTGTTTCTTCATCGGGTGGGATACAAATGTCATGGGCAAGTAAAAATCGAGTGATTAACCCCCCATATGGCAACATAGTATCTCTAGCTATAATATCCTGCATGTGTTTCCGGATTGAGTATCCAAAATAGTTATGTTGACCGGTCATAATCGAATACATGGTGCTTATCTCTATTTGACTCATTTCATCAAGATGAAATTGCTTAGGGAATAGTATGCTTGTTATGATATGATGAAGAATTTTAGAGTTAAAGGGCAGTAAGTGCTCACAACTCTTAGGTATTATGCTGAGGTCCGGATTTGCAAAAATAGTTTCGATGGCTTCGGAGTAAGTTGCTCTGATTATATTGACATCCCATTTACCTCTAAAATAACAGCCCCTATCTTTTTCAATGATTCCAATTAATTCATAAATAGTACTATCAAAAATTCTAATTTATATTCCTAGTAGGTAAGTACTTAGGCTATCATTATTCACATATAAGTTTACATAAAATAGTCTAACTAACCTAGGATAAATTGGTTCATTTATTTATAGAAGAGGTAGGACATCTAGATGTGCAAACCACCTAATGGGTTCTAGGTTTCCTAGTTCATTGAGATCAATGTGTTTACCCTTATGGATACATCTTGTTTCGAAATTTGGAAACTTAAGAGCTACTTCTTTGGATCTAAAAAGATCTTGGTCATATGAATCTCCTTCAACCCTTTTCCCTTTTGATCTTTTAGGAGTCATTATCTAGACAAGATGATAGATCAAAAATATGAAACTATAAAGAGTAGGCAAGATAATGAGAAGAGGAAGGAAAGTTTTCAGATTTTACCTTGTGGAGAATTTCATGGAAGATGGAGAGCTTGGACCAACAAGAATTCCTCTGAAAGGCTTCTAAGGGTTAGAATGAGGGTTTAGGGAGGTTGTGGGAGAGCTTGAGCCAATTTCTCGTGGGTTGGGGGCGGTGTCACCGCCGGCCCTAACCCTTCGGCTTATAAAAGGGCTCTCGGGTGGTGCCACCGCCAAAACGAGCGGTGCCACCGCCTAACGCCTGAGCGCTCAGGCGGTGCTACCGCCGGTTCTAGTGATGCCACTGCTGGCATGCCGTGGAAGAGAAGAAAAAAAAATTCTTTCTTCCCCCCTTTTGTTTTTCAGAGGTATTTGACTCAAGATAGGTTAAGATATTGGGTTGTACTTTAATATGTCATTTGGAATCAAAAGAGAAAGATGAAATCAAAATCACAAAAGAACGGAAAGAGGATGAGATATTTTTCAGAAAATACATTCAAACAAGCTTTTTTTCAGGGACAATTTAACGTGCGTAGTTCCCTTCTAATGAATTCAAATTGATCTTCATTTAAGGCTTTGGTAAAAATATCTGCTAATTGATACTTTGTGTCAATAAATTCTAAAACGACATTATTGTTAAGGACATGATCGCGTATGAAATGATGCCTAATATCGATATGCTTAGTTCTAGAGTGCTGAATTGGATTTTTGGTAAGACATATGACACTTGTATTATCACATTTTATGGGAATATTTTTCAAGTGAATTCCATAGTCTTCTAATGTATTTTTCATCCAAACAACTTGTGCACAGCATGCACTTGCAGCAATGTATTCGGCTTCCGCCATAGATAGTATAACTGAATTTTGTTTCTTAGAAGTCCAAGAAACAAGTGCATGTCCTAAAAATTGGCATGTTCCGGATGTACTTTTTCTATCTATCCTGCATCCGCCAAAATCAACATCTGCATAAGCTATTAAATCGAATTTATCAGATTTTGGATACCACAATCCTAAATTTGGAGTTCCTTTAAGATATCTAAATATTCTTTTAACACTCTTAAGATGAGATAATTTAGGATTAGATTGAAACCTAGCGCAAAGTCCTACACTAAATATGATATCCGATCTAGTCGTGGTGAGGTAGAGTAGACTACCTATCATTCCCCTATATGTTTTTTTGATCGAAATTTTCATTATTTTCATTCATATCTAACTTAGTCGAAGTACTCATAGAGGTTTTTATCGCTTTTGAATTATCCATGTTAAATCATTTTAACAATTCTAATGTATATTTAGATTGGTTAAGAAATATACCATCACTAAGTTGTTTGATTTGTAATCCTAAAAAGAAAGTTAATTCACCCATTAAACTCATTTCAAATTCATGACTCATACATTTGGCAAATGATTCACATAGTGATTCATCCGAAGAACCAAAAATAATATCGTCAATATAAATTTGCACAATAAGAAAATTGTTTTCAAAGTGTTTGATAAACAATATAGTATCAACCTTGCCTTTGGTAAAATTATTTAAAATAAGAAAGGAACTAAGCCTTTCATACCAAGCTCTAGGAGCTTGTTTCAAGCCATAGAGAGCCTTAGTCAATTTGAATACATGATTAGGAAGAAGCGAATTATCAAATCCGGGAGGTTGTTCGACATATACTTCTTCGAAAATAAAACCATTCAAGAAGGCATTTTTAACATCCATTTGAAAGAGTTTAAAATCATTACTACTAGCATAGGCAAGGAGCATCCTAATGGCTTCTAATCTTGCCACAGGAGCGAAGGTTTCTTCGTAGTCGATACCTTCTTCTTGGTTGAAACCTTTGGCCACTAATCTAGCCTTGTTTCTAACCACGATACCGCATTCGTCTTACTTGTTTCTAAAGACCCATTTAGTACCAATGACTAAATTGTCACTAGGTCTAGGAACAAGCTTTCATACCTCATTCCTCTCAAATTAGTTTAATTCCTCTTGCATTGCAATGACTCAAAAATCATCTTTTAAGGCCTCGTCAATGCATTTAGGTTCGATTTGAGAAAGGAAGGTGATGTTAGCACAAAAATTCTTGAAAGAAAAATGAGTTTGAACCCCTTGAGATGTATCTCCTATAATTTGCTCTTTTGGATGAGCATTTACATACTTCCATTCCTTGGGTAAGGAAATTTCGGAAGAAGATTCATCTAAGTTGCTATTTTGAGGAGGAGGTTCCTTTAAATTCAAATTATCAAAGCCCAGATCATCATCAAAATTATTTTTCTTTAACTCAAAAATTTCATTAAAAACCACATGAATAGACTCTTCTATAACTAAGGTTCTTTTGTTAAAAACACAAAAAGCCTTAGAAACAGAAGAGTAACTAAGAAAGATGCCTTCATCGGATTTAGCATCAAATTTTCTTAAGGCATCCTTTTCATTCAAAATAAAGCATTTGCAACCGAAAACTTTAAAATAAGAAACATTTGGTTTTTTGTTATTCCATAATTCATATGGAGTTTTTGATAGAGACGGTCTTATTAAAACCCTATTCATGATGTAGCAAGCCGTATTCACGGCTTCGGCCCAAAAATACTCGAGTAGACTATGTTCATTTAACATAGTTCTTGCCATTTCTTGTAGGTTTCTATTTTTTCTTTCAACTACTCCATTTTGTTTAGGATTTCTTGGAGTGGAGAAATTGTGATTATATCCATTAACTTCATAAAAACTTTGGAAATCACGGTTTTAAAATTCGCCACCGTGATCACTCCGAATTGATGAAATCATGAAGCCTTTTTCGTTTTTGAGTGAGTTTATAAAATTTAGAGAAACACTTGAACCAATCACTTTTGTGAACCAAGAAATAGGTCCAAGTATATCTAGTATAGTCATCCACAATTACAAAAGCATATTTGCTTCCTCCTAGACTTGTGTCAATTGGTCCAAATAAGTCCAAATGGATTAATTGTAATGGTCTGGTGGTGCTAATTTGATTTTTCAGTTTGAAATTAGTTTTTATTTGTTTACCTAGTTGACATGCATCGCATACTTTGTCCTTAACAAACTTCATATTTGGAATCCCTCGTACTAATTCTTTAGATGAGATCTTAGATATTAGTTTCATATTTGCATGGCCTAATCTTCTATGCCAAAGCCAAGCATCATCATTTAAGGCGGAGAAGCACATTTCATTACTTAGTTCATCAAGGTTGATGGTGTAGACATTATTTTGCCTTAAAGTAATCATTGACATGTTATTGTTTGGTTTTTCAATAATGCACACATTTGATTCAAATATAATGATATAACCTTTATCGCATAATTGACTAATACTTAAGAGATTATGTTTCAATCCATCAACTAGTAATACATCATCAATAGAAAAACTTAATTTGTTATCTATGGTTCCTTGCCAATGATTTTGCCTTTGTTGTTGTCTCCGAAGGTGACGTACCCTTCTTCTTTGCTAGTGAGCATAGAGAAATGAGATGGATCTCCAGTCATATGTCTTGAGCATCCACTATCGAGATACCATCTCTTGCTCCTAGCTTGTGGGTTTGTCTACAAAAGAGGATGATTTTTAGGTACCCATTTGATTTTGGGTGCCTCAAAAATTGATCCACCAATTTTGTTATTCATTATTGAATTATTTATAGTTCCTTTAGGAACTCATATTAATTTATGTGGACTAATTTTCCTAAATGGACATTTGTAGGCAACATGTCCAGATTTGTAACAAAAGTTGCATTTCATACAAGATGAAACATGTTATGTATGCCCTTTAATAAAAGTGGTAGGATTTTGATGTGATCCTTTTATAAATTCAATTCCACTTTTATTTGCGACGTGACCCTTATTTGCAAGAATCATGTCTAATCTTTTGTTACCTTTAAGGTCTCTTTAAGTAGCAAATTTTCATTTTTTATTGCTTCTAAATGCTCATAGCATGGAGGAGTTTGAAGACTATCAAACTTATTTTGTAGTAAGACATGCTCTTTCTTTAAGATATTTAACTTCTTACTAATAGTTCTATATTCATCAAATAATTCATGAAAAGCGATCGAGAGTTCTTCAAAAGATAAATTTTTATTAATTAAATCACATACCTCTTCTCCTAAAGCCATTACTGCGATGTTTGCCTCCTCTTTGTTGCTAGCATCTTCACTTTCGGAATCACTTGAATCGTCCCAAGTTGCTTTTAGAGCTTTCTTCTTCTTCGGTTGCTTCTTCTTGGCTTGAGGGCATTCATTTTTTAAATGCCCCGGCTTCTTGCATTCGTAGCATATTACTTGGTCTTTTTTATGTTCAAGTCTATTTTTGGTGTTATTTTTAAATTTGTTCTTTCTTATAATTTTTTTAAATTTTTGAGTCAAAAGTGCAATGTCATTGTCATTGTCCTCATCACTTGATGTTCCTTTCAAGTGGTCTTCTTGTGATGTGAGTGCCATATCCTTCCTGTTCTTTGGAAGGGGGTTCTCTAGCTCATCATGAGCTTGGCACGTCATTTCATAGGTCATTAGAGACCCAATAAGTTCTTCAAGAGGGAATGTTTTAAAGTCCTTGGCCTCTTGAATGGCCGTAACTTTTGGATACCAACTTTTTGGAAGGGATCTTAAGATTTTAACTACTAGTTCAAAGTTAGAAAAATCTTTACTAAGAGCTTTGAGTCCATTGATGACATCCGTGAAACGGGTGTACATGTCTCCGATGGACTCACTTGGTTTCATTTGGAAAAGTTCATAAGAGTGCACAAGAATATTGATTTTAGACTCTTTCACTCGGCTAGTGCCTTCATGAGTGACCTCAAGAGTTCTCCAAATATCAAAAGCTGAATCACAAATTGAAACACGATTAAATTTATTTTTGTCTAGTGCATAAAACAAGGCATTCATAGCCTTTGCGTTTAAAGCAAAAACCTTCTTCTCCGATTCATTCCATTCGCTCATCGGAAGAGAAGATTTTTGAAATCCATTTTTGACAATAATCCAAAGCTCGAAATCCATGGAAATGAGGAAGATACTCATACGAGTCTTCCAATACATGTAATCCGACCCATTAAACATAGGTGGACGTGTGATAGAATGACTCTCATGCATGCCGGAGTAAGCCATCTCTCTTGGGTATTAAACCAAATATGAGAGTGAGCCTCGCTCTGATACCAATTTTAGGATCGGAGAGGCACTAAGAATGAGGGTGAATTAGTGCAGCGGATTAAAACTTGTAAGTTTAAAAATGAATTTGTAAATGCGAGGAGATTTCGTTTCGAAAGTAACTTGAGTAGATGAAAACTGAAAGCTTGCAGTAGTGTAAATAATAATTTCAGGAAGGTAAGAACTCACACATTCAAGGAACACGCCAATTTAAAGTGGTTCAGTCAAAATGACCTACATCCACTTGCGAAGCCTTCTTCGAAGAGGCTCCCAACTTCCACTAGCAAATTACTTTGAAGGGGAAGGACAAATACCCCTCTTACAACCTTTTACAAGTGGTTCACACTCTTATAAATTTTCAAAGAAAAAGAGGGAGGTGAACACTCAAGCTATTGAAAACAAAAACTTGCTAAAGACTTTACTAAGACTTTTATCTCAATCTCTTGCTTCTCAAAGGTAGTATTCTCTGCTGAGAATTAAGGGGTATTTATAGGCCCCAAGAGGATTCAAATTTGGGTTCCAAATTTTGAATTCTCTTGGGTTTCCGAGGCTGGTGGTGCCACCGTCTGTCGGTGTTCCAGCTCACTGGTTTGGCTTCAAACTTGGCCCAAACCAGTCCGATGTCGGGCCCAATTGGCCCTGAACCAGGACATAGGATTATCCCTTAATCCTAACCCTAATTACATACTATATAACTAAAAACATAATCCTAAGCAAGTTTTTAACTGGCAAATGTCGAGTCTTGTTCCGGTAAGCTTTCCGGCGATCTTCAGGCGGACTTCCGATACACCCTCGGATTTCTTCCGACGGACTCCCAGTTGGCTTCCGATCTTGTGACGAATTCAACGAGTAGCCGAGCCTTCTCGGTGATCTCCACGAACCTCTGACAATCTCTTCGGCGGACTTCCGAAAGTTCCGACAAGTCTCCGATTTCTTCTTGGTTGGTTCCGGCAGCATCTCCGACGAATCTTCGGACTCTAAAACGTTCATCGAACTTGACTCTGGTATCCTTGCTTTATATTTTCAGGCTATCGTAGTTAATCTTGCACACTTAATTTCAATAATATCGATTAGATCAATTAACCCATCAATTGATTTCATCATCAAAATCTAAGATTCAACAGACGGAAGAGGAATCGGTGGAGTGGATGTAGGTCATGACGACCGAACCACTATAAAAATCTAGTTTGCATTTCTTTTGAGCAATTTACTTCAACTGTAAACTGCCTTCTTATCACTTGCTACACTCTTCCGTATGCTTTCAATTTAAGCATCTTTATGAAATGGGTTTTATCATATGAAATATTTTCAAACCGACGTGATTTTATCGTTGCACTAATTCATCCCCCCTCTTAGTGCCGACTCATTTCTAACTGTTGGTATCAGAGCCTGGTTTTTCTCATTTGGATTAACACCTAAGAGAAATAGCTCTTTTTGGCTTTCAAGAGGGTCACTCTTTTATTCATCCTATCATGTTCAATGGGACGGACTACACATATTGAAAAACTCGAATGAAAGTTTTCTTGCTTTCTTTATATTTGAATTTATGGAATATTATCGAAAACGGTTTTCAAAGATCTTCTCTTCCAATGAACTATTGGAATGATTTAGAGAAGAAGACATTTTCTTTAAATGCTAGAGCTATGAATGCTCTATTTTGCGCCTCAGATAAAAATGAATTCAATTGGGTTTCTACTTACGAAATGGCGTTCGATATATGATATATGATTTGAATTATTTCGAATAAAGGCAAGCGAGACTATTGGAGACATGTACACCCGTTTTACGGATGTCGTCAATAGTCTAAAAGCACTTCATAAATGTTTTTTAAAATTTGAACTTGTTAATAAAACTTTACGATCTCTTTCTAAAAATTGGGACTCTAAAGTAATGGCCATATAAGAGACCAAGGATTTGAATACTTTTTTGATCGAAGAACTTATCGGGTCTTTGATGACCTATGAAATGACCAATGTGGCGTAAAACAAATGTGAAAATAACCTTCCAAAGAACATGAAGGATTTGACACTTAAAACAAATGAAGACTACTCGAGTGAAAGTTCAAGTGATGATGAACTTGAACTTCTCACTATAAAACTTAAAAAGTTTATTAAATAAGAATTAAAAAATAAAAATAAATTTAAAAAGAAGTTGTCAAAGAAGAAGAGAGCACTCAAAGTGGCTTGGGATGAAATGAGTGCATCCGAAGAAAAGGAGCAAACCGATGATGACGAAACGACAAACTTCGCCTTGGTGACTCTCGACAATGAGGTAAACAACTCAAACGAAACTCCTTTACTTTATTTTGAAATTACTTAATGATTTTTCATGAATTATTTTTAAATTAGTTAGTAAGCAAATAAAATTTAAAATTTTAAAAAAATATCATGCTTCTCTTTCTAAGTGATTTTGAAAAAAAAAATTAAAATTTGAGCATGACAATTGCATGTTAATTCCTAGCACTAAGCATGAAAAGTTAGATTCACTTAAAAAGAAAAATATATTTTGAAAATACTTTATATTTGATGAAATCAATTTTGATCATGTAATGATGTAATGAAAATATCAAGAGGTTTGATATCAAGCTTAATAAGTTTATAGTTTGAAATTGTGTATGATATATCTTGAAAACTTGAAACCATATTTCAGTATTATGTTCAAAGTAATGATGCATAATGATCATATTTAATGAGTTTTTCTTTTGAAATCATGTATGATGATTTTTATGATTTATGGATTATTGATCTTTGCCATAATGAAAGTTCATTTTCAGTTTTAAACGTTGATGCATGTTTTTATTTGGCATAAATGAAAAAGAAATGCTTCTATGAAATAAATCACATGAATTGAAACAACTAAAAAGATAAAAGCATTTTTCTTAAAAATTATTTTTTCTCTATCTTATGATTTTTCACTAAGAGATTGATAAAGTTGTTTATGTCATTTTTAATCTCTTAAAAGTAATTTTGATAGTTTAACGATTTGAATTTGAATGAGCTTTATCTTGATTTTTCGAGATTTATAACTTGAGATTCCTTATGCATGAATCAAGATATTATATCATTTGATCTCCTATGTTTCTTTTTGCTATTTATAAAAAGAAGAGATTTGTTGAAATAAATCATGTCTTGTGGCATTCATGATTTAATATTAATATCTTTCATGTCATGATTTTCATATGACACCTTTGTATTTTTGCGATGACTTGAACATTTACACCATTATATTCTTCCCTTCTTTCTTATTTACAATGACAAAAGGGGGAAAGAAAATAGCTAGCATCTCAAGAGAACCAAATTTACTAGCTTGAATGATAAACTTAGACATGTTAGAGCTCCCAAATGCATAAATTCTTCTTATACATTTTTCGGATCATGATCTTGATTTTTCAAATTTTAGACTTGATCTCTCATTTTTTATGATTGAAATAATGATTGGAATATTAATATAATTATGAATGATGATTTGGTATTATGCATGTAATACTTCAACTTATGATAATGATGCATGCAATGATGAAATATTCATGATAAAAAATTATTTTGACATTCATGACTTGATTTTTCATCTTTATTATTTATCCTTGTCATGATTTGAAGATTGTAGTAAAGGGAAATGAATTATACTATTGTACTGTTATTCCTCTCTTTTTGCTAATGACAAAGGGGGAGAAAAAATTGCTAGTATGTACATCTCAAAAGAGAAAGATTTGCTAGCTTGCACAAGTCAAGAAAATACAAAAACATGCTAGCTTGCATATAAAATGATGTAAAATTTTGCTACCTTGCGCTTTGCCAAGGAAGCAAAACATTGCACTTCTCAAAAGAAAAGAAAGAAAATTACTTGTTTGCATGATGATAAAACTTGAGATTATATTTATAATACAATGATTTGAAACTTGCTAAATGCACTTCTCCTTTTTGTTGATGACAAAGGGGGAGAAGTTATGTTGATGATCATACATGGAATAATATATTAAAAATTTGATTATGTATGATTTTATGATCACATGTTGTAAATATTTATGATGAAATATTGCTATGACTTATACTCAATTTGAATTCAAGAGTTCTATCAATATGACATATTAATAGGGGGAGTTAAGGTTAACTCCGTCATCGATTGGTTGTCATAAAAAAAAAAAGAGAGAGATTGTTGAATCTCAAATTTTGATGATGAAACCAATTGAGAGTGTTTATGATTTAATCTACGTTTTGAGTGATGCGGGAAGCTTCGATTAGAGAGAGACAATTAAAGCAAGAAGAATCATGTTGGGCCGAAGAGAAATATGTCAGAAGATTGGATGTCGAGCCGGAGAATCAGTCGACTTATCGACAGAAGACTTTGGGCCATAGATTCGAGCATTGGTCCAAGAAGAGCAAAAATTTTGCTAAGAAATCGAAGTTGTAGAGGTCAACTAGTCGATTGAGCAATATGTCGTAAGAGAGGACGATGCGCCGAAGAATCGGACGAAGCATCGATGAACCAATGACATGTTGGACAACATGATTCAAGCTTTGTAATAATTGTCTAGATCGAAGTAGGTTTTATTTGTGCATGATTAACTACGATAGTGATCAAGGCATAAAGCAAAATGAAGTCCTGGAATCAAGAACGATACTTCGTTGAGAGTTCGAGAGGTACCATCCCCCAAAGCACGTGGGAGACCGAGTCCTAGGCAGTGCCATCGTTGGCCGTGACTTTAGGTTCTAACTGGGCTATTCAACCGACCCAATTCAGCCCCTACTAAGGGCCCAGTTAACCCCTAACTGAGTTAGTGGGATTACCTCCCAATCCTAACTCAACTAATGTACTAACTACGATTAAGGCAAGCAATCTCTGTCCATTATGTCGAGTTTTCTCTCAGCGATCCTTCGACGAATTTCTCGACGAGTTTTCAGGCAAGCTTCTAGTGAACTCCGACGAACTCCCGATTTACTCTTGGTGAACTTCCAACGAACTCTCGGCGAGCTCCCGACGAACTATTGGCGAGCTTCCGGCAAACTCTTGGTACATCGTCCGAATCTTCGACTATGGCCCATCATCTACTTTATGCCTTAGATTAGATTAAATAATTTATCAATTGATTTTATCATCAAAATCTGAGATTTAACAATCTCCTCTTTTTATTGATGACAACCAATTGGTGATGGAGTTAACCTTAACTCCCCCTATCTATATACTATACTTAGAGAGAATACAAATTTAAATCCACAACCTTGAATTCAAACTTTAATCAATTTTAATTAGAAATCACATGCATTGTGCATCATCATAATTTCAAGTCATCATGATATTAAATGCATAATCTCATCACTTCATATAATACTTCGGGCATAGCCTTGTATGATACATCATCTTGATATAACCTTTATGATTATTGCATGGTAACATTCAAAAGTTCTAACATTAAAGAGATTCTAACATTGCATAGTTGCATGGTAACATTCAAAAATTCTCAACATTAAAGAGAATACAACATCAAAAAGTTATCACAACATCAATATGAACACAACATCAAAAGTTCATAACATTATCACAACATTTAAAGAGCAAGATTCTGTCAACTTCTCCCCTTTTGTCATCAGCAAAAAGACATATATTAGCTATTCAGGTGGTGGTAAGTTAAAATGTCTAAATAAAATATTAAGTTATCTATGAATTTGCTACAACTTAGTTAAAATTTGATCTTAACGTTGTTCAAATCGATCCATTCAAGTCCCTATGTCGTCGGTAGATCAGGAGGGTACTTGCTCTGTTGGAGGTGTTAGGAATGAGTCGGCACTAGGGGGGTGTGAATTAGTATAACAGTAAAATCACATCGGTTTAAAAATCTTTCGTACGATAAAACTCATTTCGTAAAGATGCTTAAATTGAAAGCGTACGAAAGAGTATAGCAAGTGATAAGAAGGCAATTTGTAGCTGAAGTAAATTGCTCAAAAGAAATGTAAATCAGATTTTTATAGTGGTTCGATCATCGTGACCTACATCCACTCCACCGATTCCTCTTCCGTCAAGGCCACCGGCAACCACTATCGGTCTTCCTTCAATGGGCGAAGACCAACTACCCTTTTACACCCCTCTTCTCCTTTTTATAGGTTTAGGAGACAACATTTACAAGCATACACTCCTCCCTAAACATAATTCTAAACTTATAACTTAGAGGAGGGGATTTCTCAAATGATTACTATAGTGTTTTCTCACTTTTAAACTCTCTGTGCTTGTGTATGTTAACTAGGGATGAGAGAGGTATTTATAGGCCTCAAGTTGATTCAAACTTGGAGCCTAAAAATGTCTCATCCTGGGTTTCCCAGGTCCTAGCAGTACCACTGCCTGTGCTGGGCAGTACCACTGCTCGGTCTAATGGTACCACCACTTGGGAGACTATGTCTGGGCGGTACCACCACCCAGACTGGCGGTACTACCGCTTGACACTAACATTGGGTGGTACCACCGCCTAGTCTAACGGTACCATCACCTAACACAGTTTCAGAGACTATGCCACGATGATGCCACCTATTGGGTCACTGTTTGGGCCTTTCACTTGGCCCAACATAGTCCATACATGGGCCCAACTGACCCCTAATTGGGTTGGCTCAATTTCATTCCTAATTATGTGCTAACTATGAAATATAAGGTATACACTAAGCAAATCCGATCCGGTTAGTCTAGGTTTCTTCTAGCGAGCTTCCAACGATGAACTTCTGATGATCTCTCGGTAATGTTCCAGCGGAGTCCTGGCAAGCTCCTGGACTTCACGATGATCTTCTTGGCAAGTTCCGATGAGCTTCTTCGGCAAGCTCCTAGACTTCTCGGTCAATTCTGGCAGAACTTCTGACGAACATCCGGACTTCCGAAGTGGACGCTGATGACCTCGACGGAGGAGGAATCGAAAGTGGATATAGGTCTCTACGACCGAACCACTATAAATTCTGGTTTGCATTTCTATTATTGTCATTTATTTACTTTGCAATTGCTTCACTTCCTCCTTACATGGCTTTTACTACCCTTATGAACAAACACGCTTTCAAGTTATCTTCCGAGATTAGTTTTTCATCGTATGAAGTTTATAAAATTGATATTTTTATCTGCTGCACTAATTCACCCCCCGCCCCCCTAGTGCTGACTCGATCCTAACAACCTCCTTATATACCAAAATTCAATAGTGTATCCAAAAGGATGAATTATATACTGTTAGACATGTTGCGGTCTATAATGAACTCGTCGACCTACCCATCTCATTCTAGGGATATGCCCTAGAGACCGCAGCTTAATTTCTAAACAGAGTTTCAACTAAGTCGGTAGTATCTATACCATATGAGATATGGAAAGGGAAGAAACCTGATCTTAAGGTTATTAAGATTTGGGGTTGCCCTGCCCACGTTAAAAAACACAACCCCGATAAGTTGAAATCCAGGACGGAGTGGTGCACGTTCGTGGGATACCCCAAAGAAACTTGTGGGTATTATTTCTATTATACTAAGGACCAAAAGATCTTTGTAGCTAAGAGTGCAGTGTTCCTTGAGAAGGAACACATTCTTGGTGGAGACAATGGGAGCGTGAAAGAGTTGAGCGAGGTTGGAGAACCTAGCTTAAGCACTACTCCACAGCCCGAGTCTGTTCAAGTACCTAGCACATAAATTTCGACTTTACGTAGGTTCGACAGAGTATCCCATCCTCCTGAGAGATATATGAGATATATTTGTAACATCCCCCATTTTTAAAAAATTTAGTAAAAGGTTTGTTTGTAAAAATAAGGATTATTTAATAATTATTTTATATTAAATGATATTATATTAAAGGTTTATGGCTAGGGACCTAAGAGTAAATATTAGAAGTTTGATATAATTTATGAAAGATTCAGATTTAAGTTAGAAAAAAAAAAATATATATATATATAGTGGACATGTGTCACTAACTAACATAAGGTTGGTGCCACTTATGTTCACTCTAAAGATGACACCTAGCCCCTTTCATGCATGCATGACACATTGCAACTTTTGCATTAGCCAAAACCCAAATAATTAGATGAAAGGTTAAAGAAAACAAACCTAAAGAGTTGCGGCCAACGTGAGTTTGAGAAGAGAAGAGAAGAAGAAGAAGAAGAAGAAGAAGAAGAAGAAGAAGAAGGAGAAGAAGAAGAAGAGCTTGAGGTTTTTCATCAATTTTCTCACATTTGGGATTCAAATAATTTTAAGGCAAGTGTTCTAACCCCATCCCACAGTAACCTTAATCTCTGTTTTCATTTTTATTCTGTAAAATTTGAAAGATTTCAACTGGGAACCAGACCTTCTTTCGTTTTGATATAAAGTTATGAATCTGTAATTTTTCGGTAATCTGACCTCTATGCAATTTTTCGGTCATAACATTTTGTAATAAACTCTGATTTAGACAAAACCTATTCCATTTGAAAGTAGACAAGAAAATCTTTATTTTGATATAAAGATCGAATGATTTGGAGTTTAAATGCCTACTAAGACTTCTGTTTAAATTAACCCTACAGATTCTGCAAAACAGGGACCGAAATTTCTGACCTCTTGTTGTTTAACTACTTATAACTTTCTGTTGTGAACTCAGATTCATACAAAGTATGTTTTATTCGAAGCTAGACTCAAAATTCTTTCTGTATATACCTGATTTAAAATTTTTGGAGTACAATTGCTAACTGAAACATCTGCTTTCATCGACCCTATGGATTCAGTAAAACAGAGCTAATATTTTCAGACCTTTCGCTGCGAAATTATCTGAAACTCCCGGTTGTAAATTCCAAATCTTGTAAAACTTGATTTGCATAAAACTAGATTGACAAAGCTTTCTAATGACACCTATTTTGTATAAATTGGAGCATCATTGGTTATCCAAATAGTTCATACAATGTTCCTATCAAATTATGCCAGAATCGAGCTTTGGTCGATTTCGGCTTTCCTTGTTACTTTCCTTTGGAAATCGATTTTGGCAAAAACTCTTACTTCAGTTAAGCTTTACATTATTATCTTAAATTCTTGTATACTTTAGTCCTTTATTTATTTGTATATCTGCAGCTATCATCTAAAGTTCATGTTTGCATCGTAATTCGGCACATGCATCCCATTGTTCCGCATTTGCTTTTGAAATGTGCCTCTTCCGGTTTCATTTCGTTGGCCATTGTATTCACCTAACTTTCTTATTTCAATTGAGCTATATGTGATTTCTTGAAATCCTTGTATGCTCTTGCTTTTGCTTCCATTCAAATCTGAATATACTTGTGAAAGATTATTGCTTACTTCGGATTGACTCGTAAAGGCACATGTACGCTTTGTTGTTCCGCGTGTGCTTCCGATATATGCTGCTTATTGTTAAAACTGCCCTCTTGTACTTTGGTGTGTGGGATTGTCTGGACCCTTGCCAGAAATGGTAAAGGATATGCGCTTGTTGCCCACTATGTGGGATCCCGCTATGTGGGATATGCGCTTGTTGCCCGCTATGTGGGTATGTGCTTAGAGCCTGCGATGCTTTGCCGGCCCCCTTTGACTTCACCTAGACGTGGGTGGATGGAGCTCCCAGACGTGGGAGACTTTTGTCAGGTGGTCATTCAGAAATGGATGAATCACATTCTGACTGAGATCCCACTACACCTTCTGTATGTTTGATATGATATCCAGAGCTTTGGTTATGTGTTTCTGTACATGCTTTGGATAAGATTGATATGTTTGCATCGTCATGTAACATTTGAGCTTCTATTCATGTTTTGTTCTTTGATATATTTATGAAATGTTATAAGTCTTTGTTATACCTTGAAAACTACCATATGTCCTCGATATGCTCCTTATGCTAATGATATGCTCCAATTACCTTTCCTCGATTGTATGAATAAAACGTGCTTCGAACGATATGATATTGAAATTCTACATTCAAACAAAACATGCTACTGTTTCATCCTGTATCTCTGCTTTGTATTTTGATACCTCATTTGTTTGAAAACTGTCCTCTTTGCTATGGATATGTTAGTCATTTGCTGAGCTTTATATGCTCACCCCGTTGCTATATAAATTTTTCAGGATAGCTTATCGCTCACTAAAATGTGTAAATTGGGTTGAGGCAGTTGAAGACTAGAAGATTTTGGGGCAAATATTTTGTACTTGATAGGTTGATGTTGTATAAGTTCTTTTTGGGTGTAATGAAATATCAATGACAAATCTAGATTGATGTATCTTGTAAATATTTGATAAGTACCTCTTACGTCAGGATTTTGGAAAGGTTAAGTCTATACTGTGTACTGATATAAACATGTAGTATATGTTGGTTTTGTGATTGCATTAATTGCCGCGCTTATGGATTTATGATATAGTTATGGTTTAGTTAAGTTGCTTTTGGATTTTAAAAATCATCTAGTGACATGATGTATGATTATAAACTGCACAGGTTTTATGAATTGTGGATTGTAGAGGTGAATGACTTGAATGTTTTTCTTAGTGACCTCAAATGTGTGATTGGATCCTGGATTGTTTGTTGAATTAAATATTATTAATCTTGAATTAGGTTCACACCTCCTAAATGAGAATTAAATTCGGTAGGGGCGCTACAATATTAGAGGAGAGGATGTTGAGGATATTGATCCTCAAACTTATAAGGAGGCTATTACCAATATAGACTCTGGAAAGTGGAAAAAAGTCATGAATTCTGAAATGGATTACATGTACTCCAACAAGGTTTGGAACCTAATTGATATACCCAAGGGTATTATACCCATCGGTTGCAAGTGGATCTTTAAGAAGAATATCAGAGTAGATGGAAAGGTAGGGATCTATAAAGCAATACTGGTGGCTAAGGGGTATTGTCAAAGGCAATGTGTTGACTATGACGAAACATTCTCACTCGTAGCCTTGTTAAAATTCATCCAAATTTTATTGGCTATTGCAGCACACTATGATTATGAGATCTGACAAATGGAGGTGAAAACTATGCTCCTCAATAGCAACCTCAAGGATGAGGTGTATATGATACAACCTAAGGGATTCGTATTCAAGGACTGCCCAAATAGGGTATGTAGGTTGCTTAGGTCCATTTATGGACTAAAACAAGCTTCCAAAAGTTACCACATAAGATTTGATAAGGCGATCAGATCTTATAACTTTGTTAAAAACGAAGATGAGCATTATGTGTACAGGAAGGTAAGTGGGAGCACTATCATCTTTTTGGTGTTATATGTGGATAACATCCTAATCATTGGAAATGACAAAGGAATGCTATCCATAGTAAAAGCTTGGTTATCTAAATACTTTTCCATGAAGGACTTATGGGAAGCATCCTATATCTTAGGGATACAGATCTACAGAGATAGATCCAAGAGGATGCTTGGCTTGTCCTAGTCCAGGTACATACACATCATTATCAAAAGGTTTGATATGAAAATTTTTAATAGAGATCTCATACCAATGAGATATGGGATATCACTTTCTAGGAGTATATCCCCAAAGACTTCTGAAGAAAGGGCAAACATGGATAGGATACCCTATGCCTCAGTAATAAGGTCTATCATGTATGTCATGCTATGTACCAGGCCTGATATAGTGCATGCTCCGAGTGTCACGAGCAGGTATCAAATGGATCCAGGCTTGGAGCACTGGAAAGCAATAAAGTGTATCCTTAGTACTTAAGAAGGATTACAGATTTTTTATTAGTGTATGGAGGTAGTAGCCTTAGGGTTGAAGGCTATACGGACTCGGGTTTCCAATCCGATATTGATGATAATAAGTCTAATTCGAGGTATATGTTCACCTTAAATGGAGGAGCAGTATGTTGGAAGAGTTATAAGCAAGATACTACTGTTAACTCGACCATATAGGTAGAGTACATTGCTATAGTAGATGCATCAAAAGAGTCTAGATGAAGAAGTTTATCATAGATCTGAGAGTCATGCCAAGTAACGAGGAGTTGATTCTCTTATATTGTGACAATAATGGGGCGATTGCTCAAGCGAAGGAACCTTAGTGTCATCAGAAATCTAAGCACATTCTAAGTAGGTTCTACCTAATCAGAGAGATCATGACCTAAGGAGATGTAGTAGTGGAAAGAGTTTCATCCGAAGATAACATCGTAAATCCACTAACAAAGTCATTATCTCAAATTATCTTTGAGCATCACAGGGGTTTGATGGGGTTCAGACACATAGGTGATTGGCTTTAGATCAAGTTGGAGATTGCTAGTCATAGGTGCTCTGCAAGCTAATCACGTGAATGATGGCATATGTGACTTGACACACAGTCATTTTACTTATTATTATTATTATTTGGTATTTTATCACTTTATATTGCTTGTTGCATATTGTGGTGTCCATGGATCTTTGTAATGGGAATTGGATCATGATGAATCACAATAATGAGTTCGATTCGCGTTTAAACACAGATCTTAAATAATCCTAGTCATAGGTTACTCGAGAGGGATATCAAGATAACTGGACATACTGGTATATTATATACCTGTACATATGATAGAGGTGGCTGGTCTCATAGCTACTCATGTGGGGACACTAGGGATACAATGCAGGTGTTCATTGGAGAATGAGTTTACTAATTGATCTACTCATGGAATGCTGGATAGTTAATGATACCTCATTGTCAAATAGTGATTCCATTATCCCAGTAGTGTACCTAGTCCTTAGACGTGAGATACCAATGATGTTCTGTATGAGTACTCTACTCTTTGATACCGGACTTATAGGTTTAGAAGTTCTAGATCTAGCACAGTCGGTCATCAGGAATGACAATCAACCTTACAAAGGTTATTAAGTATTGATAGAGGATCATCCGCTCTCAATGTCATGAGAGGAGTATTCTATATGTTCTTGCTCAGACAAATCCCTAGCTAGGGTCATTTGGATTGAGAGAGAAAGAGTTCTCTAAGAGAATCTGATTAGAGCGAGACTCGAGTAGAAACCGTATGGGTTTGACAACACCATACCCAGTATACGGTCTCTAGGATATTAGATAGATGATGGACTATAGGTATATAGTAATTGAGGACAAACATATCTAATGGATTGGATTCCCTTGTATCGTCTAGGGATTACGATATAGTGGCATAGTACGTCTGCAATCGATGAATCGAATGAATTATTATGGAGATAATAATTCACTGAACCAGAAGGAGTTCTAACAGGTATGACTCATAATCAGCTCGATATTGAGCCTAGAGGGTCACACATATATGGTAGGCATTGCGATGAGTAAATGTTTGGATATAAGATATCCGTCGGAGCCCCTATCTTATTGGATAACCAATAAGCCTCTGAATTATTGGATCATATGGATGAGATCCAATAAGAGCAAATAAGAGATTATTGGATAGAGATCCACTAATCTAAGAGGCTTGGGTAGTTGGATGGAGATCCAATACTCAATAGGGTATAATCCATTAGGGTTAAGTTGATAGGGGCCTCTATAAATACGAGGAAACCAAAGGCTCATAAGATAAAACTTTACTTGGTTGCCATCTCTTATTCTCCTCTCCCCTTCTCCTCCTCAGATAATAGGCCTGGAGATTTGAGGAGCATCGTCGTAGCCTTGTTGTGTGGATCACCGCTGGAGAGGAGGGCGCTTGATTTCCTTCATCTTCTCCTATAGATCTGTAGAGATTCAGGGATATACGATATCCCTAGGTAAAACACAATCTTTCATATACCTAGTCTCTATGGGTCTTTAGTTCTCTTCTATTTATAGAGGTCCCCAATTAACCCTAATGGATCCTACCTTATTGAGTATTGAATCTCCATCCAATTATGCAAGCCTCTTAGATTAGTGGGTCTTTACCTAATAATCTCTTATTAGCTCTTATTGATCTCATCCATGGGATCCAATAATTCAGGAGCTTATTGGATATCCAACAAGATAGGGACTCCAACAGATATCTCATATTCAAACCTCTACTCGTCGCAATACCTACCATATTTGTATGACCCTCTAGACCCAATGTCGAGTTCCTCATGAGTCATACATGTCAGAACTCCTTTTGGCTCAATGAATTATGATCTCCATAATAATTCACTCGATTAATCGACTATAGATGTACTAGGCCACTACGTCGTAGTCCTCAAACGATATAGGAGAATCCAATCCTTTGGACCTATTTGTCCTTAATTACCATATACATATAGTCCCTCATTCATCTAATATCCCATAGATCATATATTGTATATGGTGCTGTCAGACCCATACGATTTCTCTTCGAGTCTCGCTCTAATCATATTCTCACGAAGAACTCTTTCTCTCTCAATCTGAATGACCTTAGCCAATTATTTATTTGAGCAATAACACACAGGATATTCCTCTCATAAAACCGAGAGCGAATGATCCTCTATCGACACTTAATAGTCCTCGTAAGATTGGTTGCCACTCCCAATAACCGACTATACTAGATTTGAAACTTTCAAACCTATAAGTCTGGTATTAAAGAGTGGAGTACTCATGTAGGACATCCTTGGTGTCTCAAGTGTAAGGATCTGATATACTACTAGGACTATGGAATCATTGTTTGACAATAAGACATCATCAACCATCTAGTATTACGTGAGCGGATCAATTGGTGAACTCATTCTCCAATGTGCACTTGCATTGTATCCTTAGTGTCCCCACACGAGTAGCTATGAGACCAGCTATCTCCATCATATAGATGGGTATACAGCATACCAGGTTGTCCGATTATCTCGATATCCCTTTCAAGTAACCTATGACCAGGATTATTTAGAGTTTGTGTTTAAAGGTGAATCGGTCTCATTATTATGATCTCATCATGATCCGATTCCCATTGCACAGATCCATGGACATAGGTTACTCCATGCCCTGTGATCATCCATCTCATCCTTATCGATCCTATCGGCACCTCGATGTATCTCCATACACAGTGATAATCCATCTTGACCTTGTGGGTCTCGTTAGCATCTCCATGCTCTCATCATGTAATTACAATATAATTATAGGCATATAGGCCCAATAACAATATTCATAAAAATGAGAAAGAGAATGAGGCTCACAAGCCCCAATAACAATAATAATCATACATATATATCATCATACGATCTATGATCATCCATCTACCTCATGCATCACATACACACATCATATATGACTCCTAGATAATAATAATTAATTAAATTATTTTAATTAATTATATATAGACTTTTGGGGAACCCTATACTAGAGTGCCCCACGTAGCCAGGAAACCTTGGCTGCTAGGTTTACCCCTATGGCCAAGAGTTCCTGGCCACAAGACTGCCTTGTGTGGCTAATGTTTGGTCTCCCTTATAGTTAGGATTCTTTGGCTGCAAGGATATACATGGGTGGCTAGGAATCCTGGACACTAACTTGCCCCATGTGATTAGGAATCCCTGGATGTAGGATCACCTAGGCAACTAAGAAACCCTAGTCGCCAGGGTTCCCCATGCGGCTAGTACTCCTTGGCCACATGGGGTGCTTAGCCATGGCTGAGAACTTGCTACTCTCAGCCAAGCAGCCTTTGGCCAGGCCGAGAGCAGCATGTTGAGCTCTCAGCTAAGGTTGCAAGCAACCTTCAGCCAAACCGTAAGGCAGCAACAATTGCTGCCCTTTTTCTTATATTTTACGATAATAATTTTGGTAACAAAACATCAATCTAAAGCACTTTTTAACAATGAGAAGAAGTGTTGTCCATAATTGAAAACTACAAAAAAAATCACAGTAACCACACAAAAAAATATACATGATTTATCATAACACACGTAGTTTAAAGCCAATCATTGCATGATGAACCTGACTCTAATGCCACTATTAGGAAACCTAGGGCAGCATCACATGCGTGATGGAAAAGTAGAAAATAAAACAGGTTCCTAAAGATTCAATATTGGATCATCATGCGAAGATTAGTGTGCAAAATTGTAAAATCAAATAATTGAATAATACGTGTAAGATGATTTACCTAAGGAAAATCGTATATCTTCAAAAATATAGATCCAGATGTATGGATGAAGGAGGTTAGATATCCTCCTCTCTAGCAGTGATCCACACTATAGATGGTGCGACGATGCTCCTCCTTTCGCACCACATTCTCTCCTCTCCTTTGCGCACCATAAGACTGCACTAGGATCAAGAATGGGTTAGCCCTTCTTGTTGTCCACACGCCCCAAATAGGGCTGTCAGCCGAGGAGGAGAGGGAGAGAGAATAGGAGGTGGCAACTAAAAGGAGTCTAGCATATGCTATTTTGATTCTCTCATATTTATATAGGTCTCTATCAACTTAACTCTAATGGATCTTGCTCTATTGGGTACTAGATCTCTATCCAACTACTAAGTCTCTTAGATTAATGGATCTCTATCCAATAATCACTATTTACTTTTATTGGGTCTCACTTAAAAGATTTAATAATATATGGGTTTATTAGATATCCAATAAGATAAAAACTCGACGAATATCTCATATCCAAATCTCCACTCGTCGCAACACCTACCATATGTGTGACCCTCTAGGCCTAATATCGAGCTGGTGTGAGTTATACCTATCATAATTCCTTTTGACTCAATGAATTATTATCTCTATAATAATTCACTCGACTCATCGACTATGGACATATTAGGCCACTACGTCATAGTTCACAAATAATATAAGGAGATCTAATCCATTGGACATATTTGCCCTCAATTATCATGTATCTATAGTCTCTCATCTATCTAGTATCCCAAAGACCGTATATCGGGTATCGCTCTAATCGGATTCTCTTGGAGAACTCTTTTTTCTCTCAATCTGAATGACCCCACCAGGGATTTGCTTGAGCGAGAAAACATGGGATCTTCCTCTCATGACACTGAGAGCAGATAATCCTCTATTGACACTCAATTGCTCTTATAAGATTGGCTACCACTTTTGATGATCGATTGTACTATATTTGGAACTTCCAAACCTATAAGTTTGGTATCAAAGAGTGGAGTACTCATATAGGGCATCCTTTGTGTCTCAAGTCTAAAGACTAGACACACAATTAGGATTACATAATCGCTATCCGATAATGAGGTATCATTAACGATCTAGTATTCCATGAGTGAATCAATTAGTGAACTCATTATCTAATGAACACTTGTACTGTACCCATAGTGTCCCTACACGAGTGACTATGAGACCAATCGTCTCCATCACATGGACGAGTATACAGTACACTAATCTGTCCAACTATCTCGATGCCTCTCTCGAGTAACCTATGATCAGGAATATATTGGTCTGTTTTTATAGGCGAATTATTCTCGTTATCATGATTCAATTCTCATTACATAAATATAAGAATATCACAATATAGCAAGCAAGCAATATAAAGTGAGATAATACCAATAATAATAATAAACAAAAAGATTGTGTAACGTGTCGTACGTGTCATCACTTATGTGATTAGCTTGCAGGACATCTATGACTAGTAGTAGAATCAAGTATATCTACACGTGATTATTTAATTTATTTAAATATTAAAGTTTAAGTTATATATAAAATAATCTAATAATTCAAATTTTTTATATAATTTAATATTAACAAAAGCATGATCGAAAATAAATCACAATTATAAACTTTGCATAAGGCTACTTCTGAAAGCTCGAAAATGATATATGATATTATTCTTATCTAATTTATATTAATTTTATTAAAACTATAGTAAATATATATTTATTTCTAACTTAAAAATCTTATCTTAATTTTTTTAAAGATATTTTTGAAGAATTTTATACTTATTTTAAACGTGTCACTCGATGCACCTCGATACATACCGTTTTAATATGTTGATCTGGATCGAGATTGCGAACCTTGCTTTGATCCATGATAACTAAAATTACCCGGGGTTCATCTTACACTCAATAAGCTACGTATACATACTACCTCCCTTCTCTCCGGTGCCTTCGAATCTCCTCTTCCGTTCTCCTCTCTCTTCACCAAAGCAATGAAGGGAGAGATTTCTTTCAAGCTGGTCTCTTTCCCTCTGCTCTTCCTTCTCCTAATCGCCTCCGCATCTGTTCTTCGAAAGTGGGGCAATGAGCCCTCTTGAAAGGCCCCCTTCCGCCCGATAGACTTGCTTCCCCTCCTCCCGCGGAGAGCAGCATGGCCCCTTTTACGATCGCTCCGCAGTGCTGAAGACCTCCTCCCCACCTTCGTTGGCCCAGCCTCATCCCCCGTGAGCGATCTCAACTGGAAAGGCGCATGCTTTTACAAGAACACCGCATGGATGGAGTTTCACAACAAGAGCCAGTCCCGATTCGGCGGCGGCATCCTCCATATCAAGGTCTAGAGAGCGAAGCCCTCGCTCTCCAAAACCCTACTTTTTGGGATTTTTTTCCCTTGCTCGTTGGATTCTAAGCAGAGTTTACGTAAGTTCGGGATTAGGTTCTAGGTAGTCTATAGTAAATTTCATCCGTTGTACGAGTAAACTAGATCATTAAATCGAGTTAGTGTTTCTTAAGAAGAGCTATTTCGAGTTCGCATTGCAGAATTCCACAACGTAAGTTGGGTAGCAAAGAAACCAGTTATTAATTGGACAAATATTCTTATTTTGGTGGGTGTTTTAAGGCTGTTTTGGTGGAAATTATGTTCTTGGAGTTATCAGTATGTCATTCTTGAAATGTACTGCGAATTTCCCTGATTTTTATTGACTAAAGCTAGTGAATTCGGGTGAAAGACTACAACAGTAGAAGCTCAGTTTTTGATACAGCAATCATCGGTATCCAATTTGGTGAAAAGAATAATTTTGGGTAGGGAGGCCATTGTTGCTTGAAAATTGAAAAGGAA
This sequence comes from Musa acuminata AAA Group, assembly GCF_036884655.1. Lineage (NCBI taxonomy): Eukaryota > Viridiplantae > Streptophyta > Magnoliopsida > Zingiberales > Musaceae > Musa > Musa acuminata. The sequence goes on along the minus strand of NC_088332.1, from coordinate 33,875,101 downwards.
ATCTCTTGATCTTTCATTTGGATGTTTTGGTGTGAGTAAATTTCTATTATTATGTGGAATTTCTCTTTGCAGTGTTCTCCCAGCGACATTGAAAAAAAGGCTATTTTTCTGGTTCTGGTTTAGGTTTCTTGGATGGTCTATTAGGCAAAATTACTTAGGTTTGTATTGCCGTGCTTATTCGAAAGTGGGTTCGTTGGGCTTGCGTAGGAATTTTCTAAGTATTTTATAAAAGATATCACTACTTTGGGATACTAGGTGTTCTTTTAAGGACCTCAGAAGCGGGATACCCTATGGATCTTCCTTTTGGCTTATAGAATGTTTATTTTTTGGATGTTTAGGGTGTTTAGTTGAGATTATGATTTTTTGGTGTTAGGTGGGATTAATCTTGTTGCTTTTAATGTTTAGACTCCACTCGTCCAGAACCTGCGAAAGTCAATTGGGACAAAGGTGTATATTAGTAACCTTTCTAGAGTCTCTCCATTTGACCTGTAGGAATGCTTCTTGCATTGTAACCTTGGATGTTATGCTGAAAGTTTGATTGTTTGGTTTATGTAGAGATGGAGATTCTTGTTAACAATTTTGTACATGATATTTTCATTTGACTTACATAAATCTTTCCTGTGGGATACATTTGGCTTTATGTTGTAAGTTGTGTCATTTGGTTTTGCTGCACAGATGTGTCTTCTTTCTCTTTTTGGTGGTGTGAAATTAACAAACTTATGTAGTTTAATGCTTGAATTGCAGTGAGCTTTGAACAATCGGTAACATACTTTACTTTCCAGAATGAGGCTTTGGAAAATGCCCGATATGAGTATTGAATGCATTTCTTCTTTTACGGTGTGCCATAGAACAAAATCTTTCACTCAGGACCTCATTTGAAGTCTTAACTTTAGGCAGCTTTTATTGGGTTTTTCTTTGTTGCTACTTAATTTGGATTTACTGTTACATTAACTACAGAAATAGATAGGATGGCTCTCCACAAAGGTTGTTACTCCTGCTTCATCATCAGGACATGACTAAAGTTGACACCTTTTTAGGACTTCTAGCAAGATGCAACCTATTCTGTTCTTTTTGATACTTTAATAAATGTTAGTCTTATATGGAGATTGTATGTGTATCTCATTTCTAAATTTGCTTCAAGTTTATTTGTGTAGTCAAACTGGCAAATTGATGATCGATTTATATCAAGTGTTCATCATTGGAGTCTTATTTAGGAGGTTCACTATAATTCAGTAAACCGTTCTTATTGTAAACTTTTGTAGAGCAACATAGCTGGATGTTTATCATTGGTCGATTGGGATAAAAATGAGATCATGGCTGAGAGAGGAAATTATAGTAGCACCGACAGTTGAAATGCTTTGGAAAACTAAATCTACAGATTTAATCATGGTCGGCCTCATCAGTCATGGGCAAGTAGCTGCAATGTTTGTCATCGCAGGATTTCTCAAACTGAAGAAGAGCAAGAGTTGGTATCTGGGCATACGGAATGGTGCACCATTTTAAAATCAGACTTCTCCTCCAGTAACATAGGCCACCAGCACAATCATTGACATGGACATATGTTGTATATCAAAGGAATCCTCTACCCTGTCCACTGATCCTCCTCTTGGATATCCTAAAAGGAATTTTTTGAGGAAGGATCTAGGTGTCATTGCTTTTTTATCTGGGAGTATTTTACTCAGTTCTCTTTTCTTTTTTATCCAGGCCAGCAATGCCCATAGGTAGACATGCATGGATCTTTACATCTTTGTAACTCCATATCGTGTGACTTGGGATTACTACTTTTTGTCTAGTGAACATACCCTTGATTTTCCTCAGTGGGAGAGAGAAGATGAATATGAATATGTAAGTTGTTTACTTATCTTTTACATTAGACATATATGTGCACACAAATGCATGTATATGTGACACAACACACACACATATGCATATTATAAAAGACAATATTCTCTTATTCTACTTAAGTTTGTTTTTGTTATTGTTTCTGAAATCAGGTGAAACATAATGGAATGTCAATTTTCCTTTTGGAATCCGGGATGATTGGAACTCTTCAGGCTCTATGGGATGTTTTTCCCTTGTTTACAAATGATGGATGGGTTGAAAGTTCAAATCTTGCTTTCCTCAAAAAGCACATGGGGGCTACATTTGAGGGGCGTCCGCAACCATGGATTTCAAGTATCAATGTTAATGATATTCACTCAGGAGACTTCCTGGTTATATCAAAAATTCGTGGGCGTTGGGGTGGCTTTGGAACTTTAGAAAAGTTGGTCACTGGTACTTATGCTGATCATTCTGTAGTTTGCCTTAAAGATTCAGAAGGCAAACTTTATATTGGAGAATCAGGTCCTGGAAATGGGAAGGTTAGATCGATTTGTTGCTTTATTATTGCAAAATTGTTCCATGCTTTATCTGTTTGAATGTTTCAAATATATATATATATATATATATATATATATGTTACAAAAAGATTATAAGTAAGGAATCTTACTTTTAGTTAGATATCTTTACAAGACAAATTTCCCATTGTCTTTTTGAACTTTTAGTTAATTGTACCTGAGTAAACTGAGCCATATCATGGAGTGCATAGATGGGACGCACCAAGTTTGACCATGATCTCCATGTCAATCATTCTCTATTTTAATGAAATGGTATAGGCATGTGTTTAGTTTGATAACATCATGATTTTCTTAATATGTTCTGGAAACTTATTATGTGAAAGTGCAACTACCCTATTTGTTCTATGCTGTCTTGTTTGAGAAAAATTCTGTGATAGTGGAACTGTTAGAAGGACATTTTACTGTGCATAAATGCATTCAGAGCCACCATCATGACCTTCCTGATAAATAATAAAAAGTTTACCATTTAAGCCTACTTTTTTTAAAATACATTGTTTGAGTTATGCTTTTTAGAACAACAATGAAAAGAGTTCACTTTCTTTAAGATGATTTCAGCATTTGTTAGTTAAATTATGAGAAAGAATACCTATACCTTTATGGTTATTTGGTCTGGACAATCTAAAACCTCAAATCATGTGGACAAGTAAGGAAGAGTTGGATGCTTCATGGAAATATTTGGATGTATTTAACAAGTATCCTGCGGATATTGGGCTGGTACCCATTATGAATGTACAACAAGCAATTCCAAGACCTTTCCTTCATAAATTCGCTCTGAGAAAATTGATAGCTAATTGAGACTTTGTACAATTAAGATTAACATAGGGAGAATTATTAGAATGAAACTAATTATTTCTTTTGATATGTAATGTGATAGTTCATCAACAACACCAATATGCAAAGTTCTGTCTTGTACTTGATATAGAGGTACATGGCTTATGGTTTATCTTAAGTGACTTACCTTGCATCAACCGCTTGGTAGCACTCAGCCAGTGACAAACCAATATTGTTTTAGATGTCTATGCATGCCGGAATTACTCTATATATTTTCATATCTATACATGTGTCTAGTGCTTGTTCTATTTCTAGACTAAATATTCAGTTGGATTTTCACATTGGCTAATCATTAACTAAGATGACAAGCTGGATACAAACCCCTTGTTGATTTCTTGATATCAGCAAATCTAATTAAAGCAAAATGAAAAAATAGAATTCAGTTGAGAAGATAATTTAGTGGCTGTCATAAAAAGTCATAAGAGTATATTCTAATAATCCCTTTCATTAAGACCACAGAAGGGACAGAAAATTTGTTGAGCCATTTAGATTGAAATTCTTACAGTTTCAAGATTTTATCATTACTTTTGGCATATTTATTGACTTAAAAAATCTGACGTGACATTTATGGGTTCTGTGCAATGCATCAGTCGTAGAATAGTAGTTTTTGTGCAATACCTATCGATCATTGTACTTAATTACTTTGACGGATCCAGCTGTAGGAAGAAAAAGATGATGACATACCTATCAATCGTTGTACTTAATTACTTTTTACAGGGAAATGACATAATAGTTATTCCACCATGGGATGAATGGTGGGAATCTGAACTCAAGAAAGATGAATCAAATCCTCATATTGCATTGCTTCCTCTCCATCCAGATATGCGAGCTAAATTCAATAATACTGCAGCATGGGAGTATGCAAAATGCATGTTGCATAAGCCTTATGTTTATCATAAAATGATCTTCAGTTGGATAGATATTGTAAGTGGGAATTATCTGCCACCACTGGATGCACATGTGGTATGATATTGCTAATTCCATCTTTTGAAGCCTTATGTTCTAAATTTTTTATTTGCTTATGTGCTTACTTTTATCGATTATAACACTGTTAGGATGTTCAAATAATTATCGTGTCTTGTACTCATTGTCACACGATACATTTGTCATTGGAAACTCATCTGTAGATGCCAAGATTAGCAAGTTTTTTGAAGCTTGTCATAGTTCTTTAAATTCTGTAAGAGGTTGCAGTCAACTGATCTTTAAGTGCAGTTACTGAATGGAAATATTCTTGAGTCTTTGATTGTAACTGGATTTAGTCATCATTATTTTTATAATTCAAATTTACTTGCAATCAAATCTCAATGGTCGGAAAAGATACATGTAGCTGGCCGCAAATAGTTGAGACAGTTTATTGTTTTTTATATTCAAGAAATTGTTTGATTTATAGGATAGTGCCATCTTCCATTGGCTTATTGGTTACCTGTGGAATATGGGATGTTTTGTTCTCTGTAGCAGAGTTAATCATTCTCCTTTGTTTTAGACTTCCTCAGTTATACAGATTGTTGGATGGTTGTGATAATCACATAAAATTTAAATTCTATCTTTAACGCTTGCGATCATCATTCCTTATAATCTTTTAGGCAAGTCTGCCTCTAACTTTAAAATGCTTCAAATTCAGTATCACCAATCCAAACATCATATAGATCAATTTATGAACCAAATAGAGATGCAGTCTTGTCAGCCACCATTTGTTGTCAATGGAAGGGATGAACATTGGTTTGTTGGAGATCTGTGATCAGCATTTGCTAATTGGGTACTTCAAATTGACGGATCCAGGATTCAGCCAAAATAAATTGAACATATGAGTGAAAAGAAAAAGATTACCCCTTTGAGATGCTTTTCCAATCTTGGTGCTATTAGATTTCCTAACTTATTTTGTGTCTTGATTTATGAAAATAATTGTTTATTTGATTTTTAACTATTTCTATTTGCTTTTGTATGATGACAATAATTAGATATACTTTGTATCATGTTCTGAAATATTTATTTATGTTAGTCGAAGTATATATGTATTTTCTTTAAAATGTTTTATCAGAAAGTCACCTACAGTGGAGACAAAAACAAGTTTTCTGATGTTCTTCTGTAGGGCTGTTTTTTTACAATCTAAATAAATTATGTCTGTATGAAGGTGGTCCTTGTAAAGAGTTTGCTAAATGTTGATTTGATGCTATAGGTGGCTTCTGCGATGACGTGTGGACTAGGCTCCAGCCAGCCTATGCTGCTAATTTGTGGAATGAAGCTCTGAACAAATGACTTGGAACCAGTGATTTCAATAGACGCTCGGGCGCTCGTGATACCGGGGAGGGTAAAAATGCAGAATGGATTTCGAAAGAACACCGATAGAATAGTTGTTCTGATAGAAAATGTCACAGAAGGCAAGGAACGAACTCTTGAAGAAACTTCGGTAAAACGAAAAATAGCTCACCACCAAGTTTAAAATCAAAAGGGATACAGAAGATCACCACCCTAATGATAATAAACAAGGATATAGAACTAAAAGCGAAAGACTCACCACTCGAGGACGCATCCAAGAGATACAGAGTTTAAAAGAGCACTCCAAGAGAGCTTCTGCCAATATCCTCAGTTTCTAAAGTCTTTTCTAAGTCCTAAACCCCAAAATAAATACTAGTACATGAAACAACCCTTCATGCATAGAGAATTTCGAAATTAAGTGCTTTATAGCTGCCAACCAACTCCATTAATGTATTCCTTAGCTATGAAGAAAAGCACCATGATACAACTTTATAGCTGCTAACCAACTCTAGTAATATATTCCTTTGTGCAGGGAATATGCTGATGAGTTGCCTTATCTGAGTAAGCTGAGTTGAAGATTATGTGGCAATATTATTGGCTGAAAAAAATATCATATTATCAGCATGGTCCATATGAACAGATTGTAGCAAATTAGACACTCCCGTATCAATCTCCCCTGGTTGAAAAAGACTTGTCCCCAAGTCCTTGTTTGTTTTGTCATCATGATTATAAAAAGGACTTAAATCAGCCACATTAAATGTTAGGGATACTTCGTAATCTTTAGGTAGCTCAATCTCATAAGCATTTTTGTCAATTCTCTTAAGCACCTTGAATGGACCATCAGTCTTTGGTTTCATTTTTCCAAATTTTTCCGACAGAAACCTCTCCTTCCTTACATGAATCTAGACCAAATCACCTGCATTAAACTCCACATGTTTTCTGTGTTTGTTAGCAGCTTGCATATACCTCTCATTTTGTTTCTCAATTGTTGCTTTCACACCCTCATGCAGCTTCTTTATCTGCTTAGCTCTTTCATCAGCATCTCCACTAAATTGCTTTGTTATAGAATGAGGGATTAAGTCCAAAGAACCAGCAGAATTAACACCATAAACTACCTCAAAAGGACTCTTATCAATATTATGATGCATAGAATGATTGTAGGCAAACTCAATTAGTGGAAGAATGACATCTCACTACTTAATATTCTTGCCAACATAGCTTCTAAGCAAATTTCCCAAGCTTCTGTTTGTTACCTCAGTTTGCCCATCGGTTTGTGGATGATGCGAGCTACTGAAATTCAAAGAAGTACCCAGCTTCCTCCAAAGAGTTCTCAAAAAATGACTAACAAATTTTGAATCTCGATCAGACACCATAGTTCTTGGCATACCATACAATTTAACAATCTCCTTAAAATATAAATCAGCAATATAAGATGCATCATTCGGTTTATTGCATGGAACAAAGTGAGACATTTTTGAAAATCTGTCAACAACAACCATGATAGAATCCTTGTTCCTTTAAGTTCGTGGTAGTCCCAAAACGAAATTAAGACTCACATCCTCCCATGGAGCATTTGGCATTGGCAATGGAGTGTACAAACCAGAATTTTGACTTTTTGTTTCTGCCAAATGATACAATCGACATTGCTTCACATGTCTATCCACATCTCTGAACATTTTAGGCCAGTAGAAATTTGATTTAACAAGAGCTAGAGTCTTGTCCCTACCGAAATGTCCTCCCAAAACATCACCATGAGCTTCAGCTAGAATTACTCGTCTCAAAGAACAAGATGGAACACACAAAGCATTAGCTCAAAAAAGAAAACCATCAAAGATAAAAAATTGTTAAAAGGAACCTGATTTACAATTCTGCCATATCGAGCCGAAATCCATATCATTCTCATATAGATCTTTGAATGTTTCAAATCTAACCACTTTGACTTCCATTGCTGATAATAAAGAATGCTTTCTGCTCAATGCGTCAGCAACTATATTTTGAACACCATATTTGTGCTTGATTGTAAAGTTGTAAGATTGTAAAAACTCCACCCAAGCTGCATGCCTCTTGTTTAGCTTAAGCTGGTGATTAATGAACTTTAATGCCTCATGATCAGAATTTAGAACAAATGGCTTGGCAAGAAGATATTGACTCCAATGAGACAAAGCTCGATAAATCGCATAAAACTTCTTATCATAAGTAGAGTATTTCTTTCTCGTATCATTCAGCTTTTCACTAAAAAATGCAATGGGCTTTCTGTCTTGGCTCAAAACAGCACCAATTCCCACATTAGATACATCACATTCAACTTCAAATACATTATCAAAATTTGGTAGTACTAATATAGGAGCTTTGGTCACCTTTCTTTTCAAAAGCTCAAAAGCATCATTAACTTCACTAGTCCATTTGAATTTATCACATTTCAGACATTCGATGATTGGAGCGACAATAGAGTTGAAACCCTTGATAAATCTTATGTAAAACGAAGTTAAGCCATGGAAACTCCTCACATCATGCAATGAAGCAGGTGTTGGCCAACTGAGAATAGCCTCTACCTTACTTTGATCCATCATGATTCCATCTTTTGAAACAACATACCCCAGAAACACCACACTAGAAGTAAAGAAATCACACTTCTTTAGATTAGCATAAAGTTTTTTATGCCTCAAAATAAGAAAGATCTCTTTCAAATGATTCATATGCTCCTCTTCGCTCTTGCTGTACACCAATATATCGTCAAAATAAACTACAACAAATATTCCAATGCATGGCTTAAGTATGTGATTCATAAATCTCATGAAGGTGCTAGGAGCATTAGATAGCCCAAATGGCATAACCAATCATTCATATAAGCCTTCTCTAGTTTTAAATGTTGTTTTCCACTCATCTCCGGGCCTCATTCTTATTTGGTGATAGTCACTCCTCAAATTAATTTTTGAGAAAATATAAGCATCACACAATTGATCAAGTAAATCATCTAACCTTGGAATAGGAAAGCGATAGTCCACTGTGATTTTGTTGATGGTGCGACTGTCCACGCACATTCTCCAAGAACCATCCTTCTTTGGCACCAACAAGGCTGGAACCGCACAATGACTCATGCTCTCCCGAATTAACCCTTTTTTCACCAATTTATCAATTTGCCTTTGAAGTTCTTCATGCTCCTTGGGACTCATTCTATATGCTGCCTTATTAGGTAGAACAGCCCCCGGAATAAGATCAATGTGATGCTGGATATCTCTTAAGGGTGGTGTCTCTTAAGGCCATGTGGAATCTCTTCTGGTATAACATCTTCAAACTCTTCCAGGATTTGTTTCATGATTGCTGGTGTCTCCTTGTGTTGTTCATTTTCCTCTACTACTACTAGAGCTATAACATGACCTCCCTTATCTAATTTATCTTTGCATTCACCATAGGGCATAAAAGCGCTAACTTTCTTCTTTGGTGCACTGATTTCGGGTGGTTGTAATGGAGCTAAAATAATATTTTTTTCATTCACCTTAAAAGAATAAGTATGTTTGTAGCCGTTATACAACACCCTTCTATCATAATGCCAAGGTCTTCCCAATAGCAAATGGCAAGCATTCATAGGAGCAACATCACACCATACTTCATCTTTATAATACTTGCCAATAGAAAATGAAACTAAACATCTTTTAGTTACATTGATGTCATTTCCTTTTTGCAGCCACGATAACTGGTATGGATGTGGATGAGGGATGGTATCCAACTTTAGCTTCTGCACCATCTCCAAAGATACCACATTCTCAAAGCTGCCGCTGTTGATGATCACCAAGCACACTTTACCAAGAGATTTGCATTTAGTGTGAAACACATTTTTTCTCACCAAACTTTCATCGTCGGCCACATATGACACTTGTAAACTACGTTGCAATACAATAGACAAACCATGATCAGTATAAGTAATCTCTTCCTCATCATCATCGTATTTTGGTTCGTCCTCAGCTTTATCTTCTCCTCTATCACTATGATCTTCAACCAAAGTTACAATTCTCCTATTTGGATAATCTGAAGCAATATGCCCAAAACCATGACATTTGAAGCATTTTCGACCACTTGGGGTAGAAGAATTAGGTGTTTTTTTGTTGCCAGCAGATTCTTCACCCTTTTCTTACACCTTCGATATCACCTTGCTTTGGACAGTAGGCTTGGAACTTCCTCCTTTTGTATATCCTTCTTTTGAGCCGTACCGAAAACTCTTTTCAAACTTCTGTTGCTTTTCAACTTTTAATGTCAGCTTGCTCACATCATTTAAAGACCAATATGGCTGTAGCTTAACAACTTTAGCAATCTCATACTTCAGACTTCCTAAGTATCTTGCAATTGTTTGCTCTTCCGGTTCCACAAGCTCTCCTTTTAACATCAAATTATCGAATTCTGCAGTGTACTCCTCCACACTAAGATCTTTTTGCTTGAAATCATGTATTTTGATAAAGATCTCTTGCCTATAATTATGAGGTAAATATTTTCTCTTCAGTTCCCTTTTCATTTTCTCTCATGTAACGATCTTATTCTTCCCCTCACGTTCTCTTTATTTCTTCAGATTTTCCCACAAAAAAGATGCATTCCGCCTGAGTTTGAGTGCCACAAGTTTGACCTTCTTTTGTTCTGGTGGTTCATGAAAATCGAAAATTCTTTCTACTGTATTAAGCCAATCGAGAAAGTCATCATTTATTTTACCTTCAAATTATGGAATATCTAATCTGGGGTTATATTTATTCTGCCACTCGTCTTGGACTCCATTTCTTCTTCGACATCTTCTCGACTCCCTTGGAATAGGAGGTGTATCATCATCAGAAGTAAACTCTCGAGCGTCATTTTCATGCTGGTTGTGTCTACTTTGAAGTTCGTCGATTATTTCATTTTTTTCTTGTAGGCTACGCAGCAATTTTCGTAGCTGCAGCCTCAACGACTCAGCATCATCTTCATGGTCGCTACCTTCACCAACTACATATTTTCCATTCCGCCTTGCTATGATCTCTAGCCTTTAGCTCTGATACCAAACTGATACCGGGGAGGGTAAAAATACAGAATGGATTTCGAAAGAACACCGATAGAACAGTTGTTCTGATAGAAAATGTCACAGAAGGCAAGGAACGAACTCTTGAAAAAACTTCGGTAAAACGAAAAATAGCTCACCACCAAGTTTAAAATCAAAAGGGATACAGAAAATCACCACCCTAATGCTAATAAACAAGGATACATAACTGAAAGCAAAAGACTCACCACTCAAGGACGCATCCAAGAGATACAGAGTTCAAAAGAGCACTCCAAGAGAGCTTCTGCCAATATCCTCAGTTTCTAAAGTCCTTTTCTAAGCCTTAAACCCCAAAATAAATACTAGTGCATGAAACAACCCTTCATGCATAGGGAATTTCAAAATTAAGTGCTTTACAGTTGCCAACCAACTTCATTAATGTATTCCTTAGCCATGAAGAAAAGCACCATGATACAGCTTTACAGCTGCCAACCAACTCCAGTAATATATTCCTTTGTGCAGGGAATATGCTGATGAGCTGTCTTATCTGAGTAGGTTGAGTCGAAGATTATGTGGCAATATTATTAGTTGAAAAAAATATCATATTATCAGCATGGTCCATATGAACAGATTGTAGCAAATTAGACACTCCCGTGTCAGCTCGCCTAGGCGCTCGGGCGAGGCGAGGCGAGGCGAGGCCTGAGTGCCTCGCTTCACTTCCAGGCGGCGCGCTTCAAAGAGGCGCCGCCTGGGCGCTCACCCGAGCCCAGGCGCCGGGCGCTTTGAGCGAGCGCCTGGGTTAAACCAGGCGACCGAACTAGCGTTTTAGGTCTGGTTTGGTCTCCGGTGCTTTAGTTGGTTCAATCGAACCAACAAAAGCATCAATATCAGCTGTCGCTGCCCAACCCTAACCCTGCTCGCGTTCACGCTACCGCTGCTGCTGCTCGCTGTCGCTGCCGCTGTCGCCGCTCCCACTCCCGCTCCCGCTGTCGCCTCTCGCCGTTGTCGCTGTCACCGCTCCCGCTGCCGCTGCTGCTGTCGCCGCTAGCCACTCCCGTTGTCGCTGATGTTGCTACTGTCGCCGCTCGTCGCTTTCGCTGCCGCCGCTCACTTTTACTGCTGTCGCTGCACCCTCGGTCTTCCCTTACACTCCTCTTCCTTCTCCTCTTTCGAAAGTATACTGTTAACAGTATACTGTATACTAGGAACAGTAATGTATTTGTATTTATTAGATTAATGATATATTATTTTGATTTTAATACTATTAAATAATTATATTTATTAATTATATTATATATTTTAATATTTTAGCATCTCGCTTCGCTCGGGCTTAGCACCTAGCGCCTCGGACGTTTTTGGATCTTGGCGCCTAGCGCTTTTTAAATCACTGCTTGGAACCCAGGTTTATGTTGTGCATTCTCTCCAAATCTTGCATGCATGAATGCAGCTTTTTATGTTTGACAGATATATCTAGTGAGCTATGATTTTTTTTCCCTCTTAATCACCATTTCTCGTATTTGACCTGTTATATCTATTAGTTCAGTCCTGCAGAATGTAACCTGGACTTGAAGTTTACTTTCAAGAATGCACTAATTAAAATCTCTGTTGCAGGGTCTTGAGCTGCCTGACATTATTGTTGAAGCAGAAAAGAGAGGAACATCTTTTGACAAGTTGTTGACAATTCCTGATCTAGATGATTGGGTCTACACTGATGGAAAATCAACCTCGTGTTGCCTTCATTCTTGAAATATATAAGGCGGCAGAGCTGTTCCATCCAATTGCCAGCTCCATACAAGTCACCAGTTTACCGTAAGTCTTTTGACTCAAAATTTTAAAGCAACAGTTTGTTGTGTATTTGTCATCATCAAGACTTCCTCCATCGATCGGCACAACATTTTTGTCTTTTCTTGTTGTGTTAACAAACTGCACCTAATTTATGCTTCTAAGACTTAGATAACTGTTAGTGATACATCTGAATTGTCATTCTGTGCATTCGAGTTGGATGTAATTCTTGATGCTAAGGAGATGAAAGATGCATACACCCTCAACTTCTTCGAGAGCAACATAAGCCGCCTGCCGGAATGGTGCAACAAAGATGATGTTTGTGAAACTCCCTTTCTGTCAAATTAAGGGCAGGTACCGCATGGAATTACCAGGTTACAACTCCATGCAGCCATTCCCACACATCATGAATGAGAAATGCCCAACCCTTCCACCAAACTATGTCAGGACCAAGTATTGCTGAATTGTGATGCTTATCCCTTTTTTCCCATTCTTTCTTCATAATGTATAGTGTGTGCGTGTGTGTGTGGGATTAGATAGCAGATTAATTAGGTTAGATAAAGGCTCCTCTTGATGGGAACTGCTGTTTAGGGTTTAGATAAGAGGAAGCCATAACCAATATGAATGTGCTGGTAAAATTTATGATGCTCGACTGAGGACTTGGACTAAGATCATGTAGCTGTGTTTTGGCAGAAGCTACTTATTCCGTCTTGGCCGTTGTTTTAGATCTGCTAGTTAATAAGCTTCACGAGAAATAAAATGAAATGTATAGATCTATTAAGAAATATAAAATAACTGATCAATAACAAGGTCAGTTATTTTTTCTTTCTGATCTTGTATGCCTATTTATCAGATAAGAAAGTTGACCTTATCATAATCCATGTATGAGGGGTTTACCTGCTTTGCTCAATGTATTCTATGTATTGATGATGCATGTTAGCAGCACGAACTAACCGTGTCTTGAAACGATGGCCTCATCCTGCGAATCGGAGTCCTTTGCATCCTAACTTAAATCGTGGTGTCGGGCATTTTAAGGTGTTGGGAAAACTCATGGGACCTTTGAAGGTGTTTGGGAAAATTCATGGGATCGTAGTCTATTTCAAACTTCCACTATCAATAATAATGATAATATGTTTATAATAGGTTTTCTCTAGAATAACTAGAGGAGTCAAGAATAACATATCTTCATCATATACGATGGATCTCTTCGTAACAAAATTTTAGGCTTCACACGGTGGGTATAATCAATACCGTTAGGATTGTAGAGCTAAGAATTTTTCGTATAAAATTTGGATCAAAACAACGTGCACGCTTGCTGTGTTCTCACGCTGCACCCCTCACAACCTTATCTCTCTCTCATTTTAATTTCTTTGATTTGAGTTCAAACGGTCCAATTTGTCCAAGCCCACGTATGGGCTGGACCCAACGAAAGGTTCTGCACAGAGACGACGTGCCGTGTGTGAGCTCAATGCATGGGAGAACAGTTGGAGATCCCCTGTATCTTTCGAAACAGGGAATTCATTTCCGCAGGCATTATCGCATTAAAAAGAGAATGACGACTGCTACTCCTGTCCTACCTGCACAGGGGAGCCTCATCGACACGCACGAGGATTGCATGAATCGGCACTCGCCGACTTAGAGAGAGAGAGAGAGATTCCTGACGACGCCGGATGTCCTACAGGCGCTGCAAGAAGATACGCGCCGACTTGTATTGCTGATGGTCGAGATGAATTAGTACCGAATTGCACGGCTCGGTGAAACACACGTCTCCTTGTTACTACTTGGAAAGGATCCCAACTCCAATAAAGCAGCCGTCTCCAGCCCCTTCCTTTCCCATGGCCGCCCCGTCGCGGCACACGACTCCTTCCTCCGTTCTCCCTTCTCATCTGCCGTAACCATCAGTCATTTTTCTTCTTCTGCCTCTCCTCTCGTTTCTCCTCGCCTTGAACCATTTCACCGAAGTCAAGCTGCAATGGACGGGGAAGGCGAAGAGGAGCACTTGGTGGAGGAAAGGGAGGTGGAAATGGTGGCCTTCACCGGCCCCCGCAAACCCGTCTACAGAAAAGGTTGGTTCTTGAGGCCCCTCGGTGTTCCATTTTTCCCTCCGAGGCGTAAAAGGCCCTCCTTTGTTGATCTCGATGATTCCATGGTGGTCTTCAATGGGTGGGCGTCCGTGTCGCCTAAGTGGAATCAGTGGGTTGACAAGCTGCGGCCCATTTATGGCGTGTTATGGAAGAAAGTTGGGATCTTTGATGCGATACACGCATCTACCTACAGGATCAGGAGAGACTCGTCTTCAATTTTGGCGATCTCAGCGTCTTGGTGCGGGGATACCAGCACGTTCATCTTCCCCTGGGCGGAGGTCACTGTTACATTGGAGGATGTGATGATTCTTGGGGGCTTTCCGGTGGCCGGCGAGCCCATAAGGGGCCCTTTGCACGGGGAGCTCAAAGAGATCGAGGTGCAAATGACGGCTGAGCGCAAAAGTTTCAGTCGGTCCCCAAGCAAAAGGCCTAATCATAATCAGTGGATGATGCGTTACATGGAGTGCGAAGGTGACGAGTTAGAGCACATTGCGTTTCTTGCGTTATGGCTGTCAAGGTTCGTCTTCCCCGCTCACGCTTTCAAGACTGTGACGCAGAGCGTGCTTCCTGTGGCCATTAGACTGGCACGAGGCGCGAGGATCGCCCTTGCGCCTGCGGTGCTTGCAAGCCTCTATCGAGACTTGGGGAAGGTGAAGGATTATTTAGCCGACAGAGGTAGGCAAAAGGTGTCATCTTTGGTCATATGGGCTCCTTTCAATCTACTTCAGCTGTGGATTTGGGAGCACTTTGTGGCCTTGAGGCCTGCAGGGCTAAATGAAGTCAACGACTGTGAACCGAGAGCAGCAAGATGGCATAACGTCGGAAAGAAACTCAAGCTGGCATTATTGCGTTCAGTTCTTGAATCGCCTAATGAGTTCCAGTGGCGTCCTTACACTGTTGGTTTGAGGAATTGGCACAAACCATGTTTCTACAAGGACAAGGGGCTGTGGATTCATAGCGTTGAAACCCCAGGTGTGGAGCTGAAATCCTTTGCCCAGTTCTTGAGGAGAAGCGAGCTAGTCGGGCTAGATTGCATTGAGCAGTATTCTCCACAAAGGGTGGCAATGCAATTCGGGCTGGATCAGGACATACCTGGTTCCGTTGTCCGGACTAATTTGACCTGGGAAGCAGCATGGGAGACCTATGACATATCCAGGAAAAATATTGTGTTCTATATCCCTCCCCAGCTGTTTGAATCAGATGTCACTCTCCAGTATTCAGTTTGGTGGAAGCAGAAGATTCGACCTCGTGCTACTGGCACAATTAGTAGTGTGGAACAACCAAATAGTTCTTTGAAGAGTGCGAAAGTAATTGCAGGTAAAGTAAGGGGTGTTAAGAAGATGAAGTCAGTCCAGGTTTTGACTTTCGGCAAGAAAAGGACCATGCAAGAGTGTTATGATAGTGACACCACACTTTCTCACTGGTTTGCTTGTAATGATAATCAGGAAAGCAGGGAAAACAAATGCATAAAAACTCAGAAACATTCATTAACATCTTCAGAGAAGCAAATGCGGCCTATTCGAGAACAAAAGTCAAATAAAATGCCAAAGCTATCTCAAAAGTTTCCAAAGGATATAAAACAGAATTCAAGTACCCAATGGCAAACCAAGAGGAAGCAAACCAAAGAAGCATCTTCCACTGATCGATTGGATGAGGAGAAGCAACTTGAGAGACGGACTGCTGGAGAATATGCATGTGAGCAGATGCTAATTAAAAACAGCAGAGAAGCTCTTCAACCTGCACAATCAGATTTCTCAATAGAACTTACAGAAGTTACCAAACAAGAGGAAAATTCAACAAAAGGCAAACAATCAAAGATTCATGTGAAATTCAAGAAGTTAAAGCATGAAAACACTGAGGGCAAGGAGGATGAAGTGTTGACTGAAGTTACTGAGACAGAAGATGTGCGAAAAATAAACCTCAAGGAAGAAAATTCCCAGGAAAAAGAGGTCGAGGGAAAAAATGCTGGAGAGCAACAGGTTAAAAACTTGAACAATGAAAATGCGGAGGATGAGGAAGATAAGACATTTGTTGATAAAGTTGATAATGAAAACGTTGGAGAAATGCAAATTAAAATGTTAAAGAAGCAAAATTCTGCAGACAAGAATGATAAGGAAATTATAAGAAATGATTACAGAGATTCTGGAGAATCCTTTTTTGACCAGATACTGAAAATGGTACCTGAAAAAACTCTTCCTCTGGAACAGGAAGAGAAACTGAAACAGAGAAAAGGAAAGAAATTTTCACCAAAAGCTGAAGAATCAGTGCATGAAATGGAGATAAAAGAACTCAAGAAAGAAATTGCTGCAATAGAGGCAAGAGTAATGGCCTTGGAATCACTGGCTGAGGTTCATACCTAGCATAATAACACCTAGTTTGTGCTTTCTTTAGTAGTTAGTGTACTGAAAATGAGATGCTATACTTGTTTTGCTGACTAACATTTAGCTAATCAAATGCTTTTAGTTTCTTCAACTGCATGAAATGTTGTTTGATAGTAAACAATCTTTTTATGCTGAATATTTGATGATTAAAGTTAGAGATAGGATGCTTCTTAAGTGCAAATCTTGTAATCCTTCTGAAGTTGCACAGAAGGCTTGTTATAACATATTGTGCTTGTAGAAACAACCAACTTATAAAAAAGGCTTCTGCATCTTGCAGACTGTTGTAGTTTTGCAATGTCCTAAATGCTAAATTCCCTGCATGGTAATGCTATATGCAAATATTGGAAAGAATTATGATTTTTGATGGATGAACAAGTTTCCTACAGACTTCTTCAATGTGCCAGTGGCAACGCAGCATCTGAAAACTACCTCATGCAGAAAATACATGAAATTGGTCTCATTATGAATTTTAATCTGCAGGCCTGAGTTTGCTTAAATATAATATAAGCAGGACTCTTATTCCTAGTGAATGCATTATCTTTTGAGACTTGTATTTGTTGTTTTATAACATTGGGCAAGTCAACACCTATCTTGCATGGCATTATATTGTGTCTGCCTGTTGGCATGCCTTTATGTCCGCTAGATCAAGTTATAAAATTAACCTAGCCACATGTATATATAGTACTCAACTACTCATCATATAGCATGCTCCGACATTGTCATGTGTCACTACTTTTCTAGCATGGTACGTTCCAGTTTATGCTGATCGACATGGCAATCCTTATAAAGGTGCATCTATAACATTCATATCCTTATTGTTCACTTAATTGTGGCTTTCTATATCTTCAATTTTTGTCCCCACATGGCATCACCCATGTAGACAAGGAAATAAAAATAATAATGGTAAGGAACTCTGGAGACTGCAGTGCTTTTCTTAAGAAGAAAGATCACTATTGTTCTATTCGTTCTGCAAAGGTGCAGAGCGTCATAGTAAGAATTGAGCCAATCAGCTTGCACCTTAGGCTGGTGGTCTGTTGGATCACCATTCAAGGAGAAAGGACCTCAGGTGACCTGGTTGATTAGAACATTTTCTGTACAGAATAAATATGCAAAGTAGTGCAAATTGTTTTATGGGATGTCTCTAACGAGACAATGTAGTGCACAATGGATGGAGCAAATGAACAGAAAATACTATCAATGCATTAAGTAATTTACTGGTTGATCTAGTGTACAAGTTGATTAGCCTGCTATAATTATTAGCAACTGACAATACCATCAACTTGACCTTATCATTCTTCAATGTATCTAGTATTGTATCCTAGATTATGTCCAGAAACCATATAACTCGACCTGAGTCTAGATTTTGTCCTTTTCTAATTCCATCTTTTTTCCTCAAGAAGATATATAATTATTCATAATTCGGCTACTTACATAAGAGACATGCTCTAAATGGGTATGGACGTACTTTAGAAAGACTAAAGCTGTAGTGACACCACAATGATATTTTGCTTATGCAGTTTACTACTACATTTGCAACTTGCAAGAGCTAAATTTAGCACATGCAGCACCCAATAGTATGTGTTCTTGATAAACAGTAATGTTAAAAATGTCAGAGATGCTGTCCCAGAAAGGATCAGATCTTTTCTTGCACTGCTCTGTCAGCTTTTCATGGAATCCTTTTACATATAATTGCTTCAGCTAGCTTGGCAGGCCTTTCCAGGACGGCTGGTCAAGTTTTGGGCATTCTGAATCTGCAATGTCTCCAGAGATGCAAGGTTTATCAGATCACTTGGCAGTTCAGTTAGATTGTCGCAGTCAGTGATTCTTAGTTCTTTGAGTGAGGTTAGCTTCTGGAACCACTTCTCTTGTTCATCAGTAAAAGATACAAGGGAGCTGCAGTAAATAACATCCAGTCTATACACTGAGGAAAGACTCTCGGCTGGAAGGCAATCAGTGAGCAGTGAGATGTTATCTATGCTAAGTTTCAGAATTGATGAAATATCTTTGGTTTCACATGAGTCCCAGATATCATCAGATAGAATAACTTGTGGCTTTTCATGTGATTCCCAGGTAGGATCATCTGAGAGCACAACATGAAGTTTTTCAAGCAAAGTGGGCATAACAAGTGATCCTCTTAACTTGTGGCAACGATTGATCTGTAGCCTAGAGAGGCGAGGGAATAATTGATGGCTTGTCTCTATTCCTGACCACTGGCTCCATTCAATCATGTCACTGAACAGAAGTTCCTCCAGTGAGGGGAATGTTGTAACATTGTCACCATAGAATCCAGGGCCAATATGCTTTACAGCTTTTAGAGATTTTAGATGCAGAATTCTGAGGAAAGGTAGTAATCCAAGTGGTGGCAAGGCTTCCCAACCCTGGCAATCCTCTAGTTCCAAATGTTCAAGATTGGATAACAAGGTATGGTTCAGCCAACTTGGAGATTTGATCCCCATATAGCCTGTGATTCTCAGCTCAGTGAGGTTGGGATGTGGCTGAAGAGCTTCAAGTACCTCTTCATGCTTGTCAGGGTTACTGTCTCTTTTCTCCAATTGTCTCCAGAACAAAAGCAATGCATTAAGGTGCTTTTTGTTATCTAACCTGGCCTGTATGCACTCTGTTGCACTTCCAACCATATCAAGATTCATAATGCTTAATTGTCCTCGAAGTTGCCTCATGTCTCTCAACTGTCCTAGCTCAATCTTCTTCCTTACATGAAACTCTTTCAGCACTTGCAGAGATCATGAAACTCTTTCAGCACTTGCAGAGATCTCAATCTACCAATTTCTCTGATAGTAGAAACTTTCTCCTGATTTATGTCTAGATAACGCATGCTTATTAATTTGTGCATTCCTGTAGGTAACGGGCTGCCTTGATGCAATGGCACACAAAACTGGAGACTCAACCCTTGTAGATGGTAAAGCCTGCAGACTGACTTCGGCAGGCCTAATAATTGACTGCCTGGGACTTCCAGATACCTGAGATGCTTCAAGTGACCAATACTCTCAGGTAATTCATCCAGCACTAGTTCATCCAGAGCAATAACCCGGAGGCATTTCAATTGTTTCAATGCTACTTCTATGAAATTTATGAGATTGTACCTGGAGAGGTTATCCAGTAAACTACCACTGACTACGAGACTACGCAAATTTTTCATCTTGTGTAGATTCTCATGGATGTTAGCCAGATTACTTGAACTAATATACATGTGCCGCACCCGATCTGGGATTTCTGCTGGTTCATCATCTTCAACTCTAAAGTGTTCATGAGCAGACAAAGATTCTGCAAGGTGATGCAGCAGGTCATGAACCACATATATTTTAGACTGTTTGATCAATTCAGTGTCCTGAAAGAAGGACCTATATAGTAATTCATCAAAGTAGTCCTGACCTATCTCTTCCATTCTCTTCTCTGCTTCATTGGATTGAAGAAAACCTTGTGCCATCCACATTCTGACTAATCTGTCTTTGTCAAATTGGTAGTTCTTGGGAAACAAAGAAAAGTAGACAAAACACTGCTTCAAGGCTGAAGTAGGCAAGTGCTCGTAACTTAATTTTAGAGCTGGGAAAATGTCATCCTTCTGTTGTTCCACTTGCCACAATTTGCTTTCCATTATGTTCCTCCAGTGTTCTTCCTCTAGCTTGGACTTCAGTACACCTCCAATTGTCTTGGCTGCTAATGGTGAGCCAACAAGCCTTTTAGCTATTTGCTTGCCAATCAACTCCAATTTGGGATGATCATTAGGGTTAGCTTCACCAAATGCACATCTTTCGAAGAATTTCCAGTACTCTGCATCATTTAACCCCTTTAGGAATACTATGTTTTTGGCCTTGGTCCCCATCATATTTGCTACCTTTGGAATCCTTGTGGTTACTAAAACTCTGCTACCCTCTCTTCCAAAGTAAAATGGTTTCTTGAGGGTCTCCCAACCACTTCTTACCTCATTCCAAACATCATCAAGGACAATTAAGAATCTGTTTTCCTCTAGCCTTTCCTTGAGAGTAGCTTGGACCATGTCTAGATTTGTGAAATGATGCTGATCATGACGGCAAACAGACTCTACCATCTGTCTTGTGATCCTTTTTACATCAAATCTTTCTGAGACACAAACCCATAATTTCAGATCAAAATGATAATCAATCCTATTATCATTGTAGACGCATTGTGCAAGAGTAGTCTTTCCCACCCCTCCAATCCCAACTATTGACACAACAGAGAACCTCTCATTGTTGGATATTGATGCATCACCTTGCTCCGACAACAAGCATACTAAACTGTTGATTTCATGCTCTCGGCCCAAAATTTCTGATTCACTTGGGATTGAGGTAGTATCTCTCCACTCTGGCAAATCACTTTGTGCATCAGAACTTAGAACTCTGTGCCGATCCTGAGCACCCATGTCTAATTTCAAGTTTTGGAAGGTCATAATCTGGCTGACAATCTTATCGAACCTTTCGACAACCTTGTCCAGTTCATTTAGCCCCTCATCATGGAAAATTAGACGTTTGAAAAAGGAACTAGAAGACTGAGTGAAACCAACAAAAGTGGAAGAGAAGTTTTTGTGCACCTTGTTCTTGCCATGCACCATTTTTCTGAGGAGCTGGTAATCAAAGCAGTCAAGCACATCCTCTGCGGTAAGTGCAGCATCTTTGAGCTCCCACAACCAGGTTGCTAAGTGTGTGTCCTCGATGGGCAAGTGCTCAGCTGAATGAATCACAGCATGGATGTATCTGAGATCGGCCTCCAGCTTCTTCAGCTTATTCTTGACACCTTTCTGATACTTGAGCTGCTTCTTGGTGTAGGAACAAACCTGGTCAGCCAACTTAGAAATGAAAGCAGATGCAAATAATTCTCCTATCACTAATCCTGCCATGGGTGCAAGTCTTTGTTGCTGCAAAGAAGCAAATTAAGACCTCTGCAGAATCATCAAAAGCAGATAAGGGGAGAGTGGTGCCAGCCGTATCTGTTTGGAAATAATGGCAGGTATGGTCCCGCAATTATTGCTAAAATGACAACTTGTAGTCATAAATTATAATTTCATTTAGACTGGCTGGTACCTGAACACAAACACATAGTTTGATATGATTTCTAGTGTGCCATTTGGAATTGAATGGGAAGAGTTGGGCATATAACTGCAGTTAACTTTGGCATTTGAATGTGCCATAGGATTCTGTGTATTTGATTGATCATCCAAAGACTGACTCATTCCTAACTCACCAACCAGATAACTCAGTCATCTAAGCAAACGATAACTAGACTAATCAAATTGCTTTGATGATTTACTTGCGAGTACAAAAATCTTGATTCTGGTCTAAATTTTAAGGTGTGTGGTAGAAGCAGCAAATTGGTTTTTCTAAAATCTTAGTTCATATGGTATGCATATCTGTAGTCAGGTTATTATTGCCACACCTGCTCATTTTCTGAGTTCCATCACCCAAACCCCTATGTCCTGGTTAATTGTAGAATGGTTGGCAAGTTCAATGAGCTTAATCAAGTCCTAATGGCAGAATCTTCCATGAGAAGAAAAGCTGTTCAATCATCATAAGCACTACTATGAGATCATCATGACTCTTTTTAATTATTTTCTATTAACATTCTTTAGTTTTGTGTCGTGTTCTTGGTTTGTCAGCTCTCATCTAACACAGACAAACTGACGTAGACGACATTACCTCTTCTTCCTAGAAGGTGCATATGCTTGCGACTTTTATTGATATCTTCTTGTGCGTTGGGGTCACTCGAGATATGTTCTGTTATGATAAGACTCGTTCAAGCCGCCATCCTGGACTGTGTATGAGGGATTGCAAGAGGGAAATGTTCTTGGAAACCTCTCCAGTTGTGTGTCCAAAATCGGAAGGCCCAACATTCACAGCATGATTACAGCGCATACTCTGATTTTGTTGATTTCCAAGGGAATCAAATTATGTTCCCTTTGTTGGCCAATTCCACCCTCGTTTGATCCAACGGCTGAAAGTTTCTAGGCCAAGACAGGCTTTTTGCCAAAAGTTCATTCTTCTAGTGATCTGGAAAATGGCTAAAAATTGAAGCACCATGATGATCATCTAGCGAAGCTTACAAAATGATGGATCTACGACCACAAAAAAAAAAAGACCACTAGAAATCAAATGTGAAATGATAGGTTGAATTGAGAACAAGGTAATCTCTCTCTTTATGCAAGAAATTTTTGTTTTACAATCTGAAGCACAGAGGGAGCAAGTTACAACAAGATTGAATTTTTTATTCCTTCACCTTCCCTTAACATTGTGCATTAGCTAAAAGGAAAACATTATGCATCAGCCCAGACAGGTGAGTTATCGTATTGCACCTTCAGAAATGCACATGCAGGACAGGTCGAAAGCGATGATTGGGACGAGAACTCATAGTGCACGATGATTTGAACCCATGCCTCACATGTACATACTCCTGGAGTTTTCATTGCACCGTCACTGCAGGTCCAAATGCAATCATGAAATTTCATTCCACCGTCGCTGCAGGTCCAAATGCAATCATGAAACCTTGTTGACCACGATTCTTCTGGGGCAGAAAGTTGATCATCTACAAAGATGTTGAGCTCCATAGGCTACAGCAGATGCAGCTGTTGTTGAAGCCACCAACCAGCTGCAAATAAACACACAAGCACATTTGGTTATTCTTTCTTGATGGAAAAGATGAACAATAATAATTAACATGGTGAATGCATCCGACGGAGCAGCCAGAAAGATTATATTCGGTATCATAGGTATAAATATTGTTGCAGGTTGACTTATTGGAGTGTATGAGCTAAGAATTATACGCATCCAAGAATGACAAATGGTGTGCAAAACCTCAAGAAGGTTATATATTCCTGAGTTTCTGCCGAGCCAAAGTCAGGTTGCAGAAGAGCAGCAGCAACTAAAAGCAACTGGAGCACTGTGTTCACCTGCATTTTCCACTCTAAAAGAATTGAGACAGATTTCCTTACCCAAGAACAATGTGAACATATTCCATCAAAAAAGCATCATGTAACAAAAGCTGGATTAGATGAATAAAATTCGTACCTTACTTATGAGGAGAGGTTCTACCTTCTCCCTATGAGCCGCATCAAGATTGATGAATTCAGACCAACTCTTCCACTAAAACAGAAATTGTCAAAGAATTCATTAGTAAGTTAATCAGAATGAAACCTCTATTATAGCCCGTGCAGATGTTACCTCCCAACCCAGGCTAGAAGCTCTTTTATAAACTGCACCACTGACGAGAGCAACATCTCTTAGAACCACCAAGCCAACAAGCACAGCTTCAGAAGCCACAAAGAAAGTCAGGTGGTTTCCCATGTTGCTTTTTCCAAATACGGTTCTTGGAAACTAAAACTAGTGTCCCGATCTAAAATCAAAAATAAAAAGGAAAAACATGCTTTAAAAGGAAAACCTCTCTAATTGCCAATTAATCTTGGCTCTTCACTGGTAACATCAGCTGTGAGGTATAAGTATATATAATTGTTAGATAAAGAGGTATAAGTTTGGCTAAATTGATTGTTTTGTCTATTAAATAAATAAACATAATTTGAACAATTTCACTGAATGAGCAATGGAACAAAAAAAAGGAAAATTTAAACATAATGTTCCTCAGTAAATTGCAAGAAGATCCAGTAGTAAGGTTTTGATGATTGCTCACGATTTAAGAGCTCCTTCTCAACCATAGCTAAAGCAACACAGCTAATCAGAACCTGCACTGGCATAATTAAGAGTAAAGATAAGCACATTAACCAAAGGATCACTGGGTATCAGACAAGGAACTTCATAAGTCACAATCCTCATCCAAGAAAGTTTAACCTTGTCAGCAAGTGGATCAAGATAGGACCCAAACACTGAATTAATACCCATCTTTCTTGCAAGGAACCCATCCAACTAAGAGGAAAAAAGAGACGAAATAAGAGTAATGACTAAGAACTGGAAGTTGAGTGTACAATAAGTTGGCAATAGTAAACATGGAGTTTATGACCCACCCAATCAGTCGCTCCAGAGACAACCAATGCACCAAAAGCCGGAAGATACATATCATGTAAAATCATCCTACATCAAGTACTTTGTTAAAATTGTGAAGGCAATATGATCATGCATTGATTTGTCAATGTATTGCATAGTATCAAGATTCATATCATGTTCAAAGTGGCATTGGTAAAGGCATGAATGTGAATCGGTAAATTGATCTAATATACATACATAAATACAGTGGGAGTCAGGAAGCATACGATGTGGAAAGTTAATACAAAAACATGGATGTCCAACGTAAGATAAATAGAAGGTAGAATAATGCAAAAGTATAAATAACAACAATCATGAGAACGAACAAATTTTTCTAGCTAAAAGTAACAATCCTTAGCTAGTGTACTCATTAGCCAAAACCCTGAGCAGCCAATTTAATACTGAGCAGGGCTGTTTTGCAATTTCCGACTTCACTATACAGGCCATCTTTTGATATGAAAGAAGCAACTTCCTTTTCTTAATGAAAATGCAAACGGGAGCACCAGTGCTGTACGTAGAATTTAAATTAAAGCAAATTAACTAACATGACCAATTCAATTGACCAACTGAATTAGAGTATTTACCATACACGTGCATTCTGCACCTTCAAATGAATTGGAGCAGATTAATTTCACATAGAGAAGGTTATAGAACGCACATGCAAGTGCACATTTTGCAGTTATCCACTGACCTTGGCACTATGGCTATATCCTATATCCAAGTCAAATCATTTTTAAGTTGTCACCGTACTGCAAAGTTTGAATTAGACCCTCACACCTATCTTAATGGCAGCCTGCATAGGATGAGTATTGAAACTCTAACACCTCTCACCGAGAAGGTATGCTCTTTCGTTCAAGACAAAGAACAGCAGCCACATTATCAATTTATTCAATATACTGCATATCAGTCAAACATAAATAATTATGATATCATATTTTTAACACACAAGATAAAAATCAACGTATTGCATACTTATGTAATCAATTACTGGGGGATGGTACACAGCTCTGATGACATCCAAACCTCAATCTCATAAGCAAACTCGATTGAAATTTCATACATGACCCAATTACTTGATGATTCTGGTTTCAGGAACTGAACCTGAAAATCCAGGTTTACTAGGTCACCAAGGTCTTCTTGATAACCCTTCTTGGAAGAAGAAGAAAATGGGCAATAGACCGGGGTGCTAAACAAAGGTGTCGTTTAGAGTTGATGAAAAAGGTTATTTCGCTCGATTTCGCACTTGCGAGAAGACCATCTAAATCACAACCCTCTTTCCAGGCACAAGATCAAACAATTCCAGCAAACAAGAGCACGACATCAAAATTTTCTTTTGCATCTGTGTTACTAACTATAATGAACAAATTTTACAGACGAAAAACGTACCATCCAATCAGCGGACCGGACACCATCCTGCTGATCGAGATCAAATTTGGCAGATTCAGTAACTTGTCATGAATGACAACCTCGCTCACCGCTCCTCCAACACTCCCCTTCTCCTTCCAGTTAACGACGTCCCCAAACCCCCTTCCGACCTCTCCCAGCGACCTTAGCCCCAACGGAATCGGAAAGCTCCGAACTTGGAGCAGATCCTTGGGGAAGATCGCGTCTTTTCCTCGCAGGTACAAGGGAGTCGCCGACTGCGACAGCATCCACGGGGGCGAGGAGAGGAAGAGGGGTCCCGAGAAGGGCACCCATCGGGAGGGCGGCCAGAAGAGCGGAGGGGGCACAGAAGTGAGCCGGAGGACGAAGGAGAAGGGGTTCGGAGCGGCGGCGAGAGCTGGAGACAGAGGAGAACAGGAGAAGGCGGCCAGGGGAAAGGGAGGAGCAGGGGCGCGGAGAGATCTTATTAGGGTTCTGAGAACCGCCATGGGCAAGCGCAATGAAGAGGAAAAGAAGAGCGGGTTAGGGTCTTTGCGGGGTTTTTGTGACGGCGGTAGGTGGCGCGTCGGATATGGTCGTGGATTCTGGCAGTTACGATCCATTGGGTACAGTAAGTAATTAACTCGAGGATTCAAATCAAATTATTATGCACAGTTTGACTGTAAACACTCAATTATGTATCATATATTATGTAACACTTAATCCAAAATATTTTTATCGGCATGAGTGAAGCCCGAATCTTACTCTATTCAAAGATCATCACTTTGACGTTTACCGACGCTATAAGTATGGGATGATAATGTTTGTTGTGCTAATTTTATATTTTTTTGAGTGTTGGGAGGGTTAAGATCACACATGGACTAATTCTTTTTCTCGGATCCGT
This sequence comes from Musa acuminata AAA Group, assembly GCF_036884655.1. Classification (NCBI taxonomy): domain Eukaryota; kingdom Viridiplantae; phylum Streptophyta; class Magnoliopsida; order Zingiberales; family Musaceae; genus Musa; species Musa acuminata. The sequence goes on along the minus strand of NC_088332.1, from coordinate 33,848,109 downwards.
CTTGGATTGCGTCCATGCAAAAGGACAGAATCGGGACTTGTCCGTCGAGTGTGCCAAGGCCGACCAATCGACAGGAAATGACGTTGTTGGGGCCCACAAAGATCATTAATTTTAATTAGTTCAAAACTTGAGCTGTTATTGATCGACTATTCTTCGACAAAGCATTAATCCTATTATTAGATAGTTTTTTCTGTGACAAAGTAATTCACTTTTTGTAGTCTCCATTTATTATCTCAGGAGGTGGTTTCAGTACCGAAAATTATTGATGGTTTGGGTATTGATGAAATCTACTTAATTAAAATTGCTTTTATATGCTAAACATATATTAGTAATATTATTTTTATTTAAGTCACCATAGGTCACATTGATCCTTCGAATTTATGGTAAATACAATTAGATTTGGAGGCTTTTTCTTAAAGTTTTAGTATATATATATATATATATATATATATATATATATATATATATATATATATATATATATATTTCTAGTTATTCTCATATACCCCTATTAATTTCAAGTCTACTTTTATACATAATCTAATATGGCCTTTGAATTGTTTTCTCATGGATATTGAAATTATTAGCTGTTTTAGAATTTGTTTAGCTCCTCCCTCCTTAGCAGAATAGAAAGGAAAATAAATATCATGGCATAGATATTATAAAATTTACTTTTTCAATTTTTATAATATCATTTATTATACATTCACAGCTATCCATTATGCTTAAAGTAGTGAATGTATTCTTCCTATGTATCCTTTCTAAAAACATTTATTTTATCTCTCCTAAAAATCTAATCATCGGAGAAGACGTGTCAAAGAGAATCCTATGCGAATCGATAATTGAAGCTTACCGGTACTCGGTGACCACTGAATAATGGGACCGATCGTGTTTGGTTCAGACAAAAGAGAGGTCTCTGCCAATACAAAACGTTGGTTTTCTTCGGTTGGAAGCAGCTACCAATAGAGAATGCTTTGGCGCACCGTGTGGCCGCTGTCGCCGGTGAAAGAAGAAAAGTCCTCTCTTGCATTAGCAGGTCTTCTGGGCACCGAGGAAGAAAGATCGGCTCTCCTTTTAGATGTCGACCGCACTGACGATCGGAGGATGGTTCGCACAAGGCTTCATCCAGGCCTTGCTCGACAAGGCCAGCGATAGCGCCGTTCAACAACTTGCCAAGCGCGGGGGCCTGCAGGACGACCTGAGGAAGCTGCAAACAATTCTGTACACGACCAGTGTCATGGTCGACACTGCAGACATGAGGTATGAGAAGAACCCCAACCTGCGGAAACTGATGAAACAGCTCAAGGATGCTGCTTATGATGCGGAAGACTTACTAGATGAGCTCGAATGCCAAGCCCTGAAGCAGAAGATCCAGCACGGAGGAGAACAGGCAAGTGACCTCTTTTCTGTAGCCTTCAATATGTCTGGTTATGACGCCGGGACTAAACTGAGGGAGATCCAGGGGAATTTAAGTGAAATTACTGCTAACATGAAGAACACGATGGAACTCTTAAATTTGCATGATCCAGGGAGACGATCAAACATGAAGTTGCCTTGTAGAGAAACAAGCTCTTTCTTGACCGAAACCAGAGTGTATGGCCGAGACAGAGAACTGGAGAAAGTAGTAGAATTGTTGTCGACCTCAGTCGAGAAATCAGGGCCCGATATCAATAACTTGTCTGTTCTACCTCTCCTCGGCATCGGAGGAATCGGGAAGACTACGCTGGCTCAGTTCGTGTACAACGATGCCACGGTCAGGAAGCACTTTGAGTTGAAGATTTGGGTCTGTGTATCCGACAGTTTTGACGTGAAGAGACTCACCAAAGAGATTATAGAATCTGTCACCAACGAGAAACAATCTGATCTAATGAACCTGGACACTCTTCAAGTGATCCTAAAGGTGAAGATTGCGTCCAAGAGGTTTCTGCTTGTCCTCGATGATGTGTGGAGCGTTGACACTCACGGTCTGGACGAGTGGCCAAAACTGTGCGCGCCGTTGAGGTTTGGAGCGCAGGGCAGCATGGTCATGGTGACCACTCGAGATTTGAGGATCGCTAGCATCGTTGGCACGATGAAGGAAATCTTGCTCGACGGTTTAGAAGATGACGATTACTGGGAATTGTTCAAAAAGTGTGCATTCGGTTCTTTGAATCCCGAGGAGCATCCAGAGCTGGAGGCTATCGGAAGAAAGATCGCTGGCAAGTTGAAGGGCTCACCACTGGCGGCAAAAACAATAGGAAGCTTGTTGCGATCGAATGCGAACAAGGGATACTGGAGAACTACTATGGAGAGTGAAGTATGGGAGCTGCCACAAGATGAGAATGGCGTTCTGTCTGTCCTACGGCTGAGCTATCGATATCTTCCTGGGCATCTCAAGCAGTGCTTCACTTTTTGTTCTCTGTTCCCCAAAGCCCACGAATTTTACCAAGATCAGTTGATCCAGATATGGATGGCAGAAGGGTACATCACGCCGGAAGAAAATAAGACGGTGGAAGACGTAGGAAGAAGCTACGTTTGCGAGTTAGTCAACCGTTCTTTCTTTCAAGCATCAGCGGACGGGGATTATTATGTGATGCATGACCTCGTACACGATCTTGCCCAATATATTTCAGTGGAAGAGTGTTACAGGATAAGTGATGGCAAGTCCAAAAGGATCCGTAGTATGATTCGACATCTATCAGCAGAATTAACTGAGGGAACGAAGCTGATGGAGTTCTCCGGTTATGAGAAACTGCGGACCCTCATGATCAACTGTAACAGAAGTCGGTTTCTGTGTTGGCCTAGAGTGGAGAGCTGCTTGTTGCCCCGTGACATGTTGAAGAGACTGAGAAGCATCCACGTGCTGGTATTGCAGAACTGTGGCTTGCCGGAGTTGCCAGAGACGATCGGTGACCTGATACACCTCCGGTACCTTGACGTGTCTTACAACGCCGGCATTCAGAGGTTGCCCGATGCACTTTTTGGCCTCTACAATCTGCAAGCACTGTTACTGTGGGACTGTCAATTACAGCGTCTGCCCAAAGGCATGAGCAACCTGATCAACTTGAGGCATCTTTCTGCAAGCTATGAGATAGTTTCTGAGATATACGAAGTTGGGAAGCTTACTTCTCTTCAAGAATTATCTGCATTCAGAGTGCTCAAGGATCACGGGCACAGACTTGCAGAGCTAAAGGGCTTGACACAGCTTCACGGAACACTTCGAATTACAAACCTTGAGAATGTCGAGAGTCGAGAAGAAGCCGCCAAGGCTAAACTGAGCAACAAGGAGTACATCGATGCGTTGGAGTTGGAATGGGCATCTGACGACGACGGCTCCAGTTCGGACGACAATGAGACACCGGTCGAGGAGGGCGAGATACTCGAAGGTCTCCAACCACATCATGCTCTCAAATGTTTGAGGATCACAGGGTACAACAGCGCCAGATCCCCTGGTTGGTTAAAGGCTCAAGTGCTATCGAACTTGGAAAGCGTGATACTAGAAAACTGTAGAACGTGGGAGGATCTTTCATGTATTGGACAACTACCTAATCTCAAGGTTCTTCACATCATGGGCATGCCATCGGTAAAAAAGATAGGCCATGAATTATTTAGCCCGCAGGGTCGGTGTTTTCTCAGGTTGGAAGAGGTCGTGCTCAGAGACATGCCGGCATTGGAAGAGTGGTCATGGATCGAGGGCAGAATGTTGTTCCCTTCCTTGCGTAAACTCGAAGTCAGAAAGTGCCCCAAGCTTCTAATTTTACCTCTCCTTCCTCCTCCGCTTACAGAACTCGAGTTAAGGCAGGTTGGGTTGGCGCAGCTCTCGGGATCACGGGAAGGAATCAATGGAAGTGGAAGGACGTCGGTAAACCCGAGTGACGCAGAGGAAGAATTGCTATCATATCACCTACCACATATCAATTCCATTAAGATATCGGAATGCGGAGAACTCCTGTGGCTGCCTGTGAAGAGGCTTAAAGATCTCACCTCCCTTGAGGACTTGTCGATACTTGGCTGCCCCAAGCTGATGAGCACGAGGAGAGATGAGGACATAATTGACCCCCTCCTCCCACCCTCAATCAAGCAACTAGAGTTGACTGACTGTGGGAATCTCGGCAAATCGCTCCCCGGCTGCCTGCACAACCTCACCTCACTCACTCAATTGTTGATACGCGATTGTCCTTGCGTAGTGTCTCTTCCAATGGAAGCTCTGCTTCGTCTGGAACAACTTGAGATCCTCACCGTTATGCATTGCATTGAGTTGATATCCATCGACGGGTTAGGAGTTCTCAAATCGCTCCAAGGGTTGAGGATCTCGGGATGTCCCAAGCTTTTAGTAAATGAAGCAGGGGACGAGCAGGGGGAGGGCTTGTCACTTGTTGACTTGGAAATCGACGACACTGCCCTGCTCAAACTATCGCCTTTAAGAAATACACTTCCGTCCATCCGAAACCTCACAATATCGTCCTCTGCTCAAGCCGTGATGTTCGACAGGGAGGAGCAGGAGTTGTTGCGAAGCTTCACGGATCTGAAATTACTAGAATTCTTCAGTTGCAAGAATCTACGATCGCTGCCGACAGAGTTGCACGCGCTTCCCTCCCTACAAGATTTGCATGTATATTATTGTCCACAGATACAGTCGCTGCCGGAGATGGGCCTGCCGACGTCCCTCAAAAATTTACAGTTCGACTGCTGTCATCCGACGCTGACGGAGCAGCTGGAAAAGCACTTGGTGAAAATGAAGATCTCAGGTCGATTTAATGGAGATTATTAAACGGGGAAGGGACGTGAGGTACATCGGTCTGTTGTACCACCGCTTCCCCACACAGCTGCGGCTCCATTTGTGTTCCTCTCTTCTTCTTCCTCCTGTCATTTTCCACTTCCTTACTCGTTCTGCATCGGAGAGTTATGTAAGCAGCTCATTTGTTATCTACACAAAAACATATTATGAAATTAAACAAAATTAATTTTTTTTCTTGACTTATATAATTAATCCAGAATTAAACAAAGCCAATATAATCCGACTTGCTTAAAATCTTCGTTGCATTTCAGCGGCTTTCCTGAACGAAGTTTTTCTTTCTAGTGTTGCCTCAGTTCAGAATTCATTTTCTTTTTTAGGTTCCAGGAATCAGGACTATATTGACTCTTCATGACACATTAACTCGTTAGTAGATTACTCTCCTAAGATTTAACTTGTCATGGTTGAATTAAAAGATAACAGAAACACATGTCAACGCTGAAAGATTCGCAAGGCAGCATACGAGGCATTAGATGGGGTCCGATTCATCGAGTGGGCTTCGGCCCCAGTTTCCGTTTTCCTGCACGAAGCCATCAGGAAGACACTTATCTACCAGATCGTACGATACCTCCTTGTCTACTCTCCTCGCCTTGGAACTTAGAGTGGAACCCTATTTGCGTATCTAGTCACGAAAGGGGAGCCGATCGAGTAAGATTTCATTTATTTGGCACGCTTTTGATGTGAGTTTGGTTGCCCTTCAGTGGTTTACCCATCTTGACCTACCCGCCCTGCCATTGGATAGATAATTATCAGGAGGCTGAAGGTATGAGAATCTGGTATCGGTAGACGCGTAAAAAGTAATGCCGACGTCTTGGGAGAACGGTTTGGGATTCTCTCTGGCCGTATCGGACGCTTCCGAGTTTTGTCGGACGGTTGACAGTTTGGGATACGGCAATGGACGGCTGAGATACAGAAAATTTCACGGTTTTCATTCAAATTAACAGTTGGATAAAATCCATGTGCAACGTTCTATGCTCGTGTATGGCTATCGCCAAAATCCAGTTATAAATCGGGATTTTTGTCATCATTTTCTTGCATCCCTCTTCGTCAATTCCTTCTTCTACCAATCTCGATCCGATCCAGGGTTGGCGAATCCAATTAAGGGAAGAACCGAATCCGATTCAGTTTGGGGTTTAGGATTTAATTACGAGGATGTTACAGGTAGGTATCCGAGGGCGGGTGCAGAGGTGATGCCGATATCTTGGGAGAATGGTTTGGGATCCTCTCCGGATGTAAGTATCGATCCCATTTGTATGAGACGGTTCACGGCAGGGGATGCAGTGATGGATGGCTGAGATACCGAAACTTTTCGGTTTTCTTTAAAATTATAGGTGGATGAATCCTGACGCAGCGTTCTCTGTTCGTCTGCATCGCTGTCGCCGTTATCCATTTCGACGCGGAAATCCAGTTAAAAATCGGATTTTTCGTGATCATTTTCCGCATCCTCTCAATTTCTTCTCCTTCAGATATCGATCCAGGTAAAGGAAGATCCACCCGGTGCGAAGAATCGAATTAGTGAAGAACCCAAACGCGGCGGAGCAATGGCGGCGGAGCTCTACGAACTCAGCAATGGCACCATCACCGTCAAAATAACCAATTTCGGAGCCACCGTCACGTCCCTCCTCGTTCCCGATGCCAATGGTGCTTAGTTCCTGACCCGATTCCCCGACTCTTATTCTTCTTCAAACCCTAAAGGCTCGTCTTCTTTTCCATTGATATAACCTGAAGTTGACTCTTTTGTTCTGTTCTGATGGGTTTTAGGTAATCTTGCTGATGTGGTACTTGGTTTCGATACCGTGGAACCGTATCAAGTAAGCTATTCCAATGAACATGATCATTTTTTTAGTTTTGGATTTTGTCGTAAAAGAAAGAAAAGAAAGTATAAAGATCCTTCTTTTAGTGTCAGAACGATTCGTCAACATTTCTCCTTTCTTGTGACATAAGCTGTTCTGTCCCTTGGAGGTGATGGTTGAACTTGACTTTGTTGGAACTTTGTCCAACATGTAAGTCCCTCGTTTCCCTTACACTTCTTTCTTGGTCATCTCTTCTCGTCATCATTGAAGTAACCATTAGGTTTGTGGTTATACTTTTTACAAGGTATCAGGAGAAACAAAAGCCAATTTCCGATTCCTTTTAGTGTAAAATTGAGACTTAATTATCAGAAATGATGAACAAAATTCCTTTTTGCCTTCATTCTGTAGCTAATGCTGCAAATGCTGGAGGAGAACCTGACTTTGTAGTGTTGCCTAATTTCACGTAATAACCATCCTTGGTTATGAATGTTTGTCATATCTTGACGCATTCTTCAATCGTCCCTAATTCAACCCTCACATAATTAACGACAATTTTCAAGCGTGCGAAATCAGGTGCCTTGTGTTTGAATTCCAGAAGTCTCTGGGCTATTCTCATTTGTTTGTAGAATAGAAAATGACATGTAGAGAACCAAGTGATGTCAGGGAAACCATATCCATTTGGTTCCTGAAAGAAGATAATTATGCATATTCATTATGAATGGCAGATTAGCTCTACAAATATCATAGAATAGTGTTGGTGAAATGTAATGCTTCTGAAACTTGATATAAGGATGTTAGATATCCATTCAAGACAACAGCGCATATCTAATAAATCTATTGTCCATTGAACTTAAATTCGGATCTAAACTAAGCATCTGAAATCTAATATCTTTATAGTACAATCATGTCATGCTTACCTTTTATCTTATCAATGCTTGTTCTGTCGTGTGCTTCATAAAATGATTTTGTTTATTTGATCTCATTTTGAAGCATATAGTCGATAATCTAATATGTTTCTGCTTTTTTGTTGTGGTCCTGATCAGAAAGGTGCGGGACGATACTTTGGATGTATAGTTGGCCGGGTCGCCAATAGGATCAAAGAAGGAAAATTTACACTTAATGGGTTGGATTATTCATTGCACATCAACAATCCACCAAACAGCCTTCACGGTAAAACTGAAATCCGATTGCAGAATTCTGATTCTACTTCTTCTATCGATTGTTTTGGTTTCTAAACAACTATAAATCAACAAACAATCTGATATGTTCCTGATTCCACTTTAACTGTTTAAATTAATGCAGTTCTTATTCCTTACTTTTTTAAGTTGGATAGGAATAGTTGCAATAGCTGATCCGTTCAATTATTTTCTTCAGGTGGGAAGATAGGATTTGACAAGGTACTTTGGGAGGTTGCGGAATATAACAATGACGAGTTCCCATCAATAACCTTCAAGTACCATAGCAAGGATGGAGAGGAAGGTAAGACCATACTTGAATCGAAAAGAAAAATAAAAGGAAATGATGCGAGAATCATCTGAGTGGTGGAATCTCCAATATTGAGAAAACAGGTTACCCCGGGGATCTATCTGTCATCGCAAAGTATTCACTCCCTTCCGGCACATCATTGAAGCTCGAAATGGAAGCTGTGCCAACGAACAAAGCCACTCCGGTCAGTTTGGCTCAACACACTTACTGGAATCTAGCTGGGCATAACTCCGGACATATTCTCGATCACTCGATTCAGATATGGGCATCTCATGTGACTCCTGTCGACGAAAATTTAATCCCGACAGGCGAAATCATGCCAGTCACTGGTACCCCATTTGATTTTACTTCAGAAAGAAAGATAGACAGCAGAATCCATGAAGTTCCAGTTGGGTACGATCACAACTATGTGCTTGACTGTGGAGAAAAGAGATGTGGCTTAAAGCATGCAGCTAAAGTAAAAGATCCTTCCAGCTCAAGGGTTCTCAACTTGTGGACTGATGCGCCTGGTCTGCAGTTCTACACGGGCAACTTCGTAACCGGTGTTGTGGGTAAAGGTGGCGCAGTATATGAGAAGCATGCAGGCCTATGCTTGGAGACACAGGGATTTCCAAATGCCATTAACCAACCAAACTTTCCATCTATTGTCGTTCAACCTGGAGAGAAGTACAAGCACACCATGTTGTTTGAATTCTCCACTGTTTGATTTCGTGAATCTACTGGGTTTAGTCAACCCTTTCTGAGGGGTCGAAGGCAGGCCATCTTAGCTCAGTCGTATCATGCGCAAATAACTTTAAGGAATAAGAATGATGCTAATTTTGTCCTTTTAACTTTGTTGTGGATGTTCCTGCATGCAGTGTTGGGAGTGGCAGTCTGAAAACAGAAATCGAATTGATTTGAATGGCTTATGATAGTGAATTAGGCATTTGGATTGATTTGAATGGCTTATGATAGTGAATTAAATTGGATTAATGTTTATTAAATTAAAATTGATTTGATTTGATTCAAATCGATTAATTGAACTAAAAAGAGTATTTGAAGCCAAGACTATTTAGGATCTTTAAAATCGGTCATTGGTGAACTCATTCCTATCGAACCAATATTGAATTGTTTGGATTCAGGTTTAATTTTGATTTAGTTTGATGTTTTGATTAGATTAGAACATTGGAAACAGGAATAATTGACAACCGATGATATGTTATATTTGTCTCTTATATTATTTCTCTAAGAATTCTACCAAGAGAGAGAGAGAGAGAGAGAGACTATTAACATAATTTGAAATCAGTAAGATCATAATCTTATTGATTCAAATGAAACGGAATTTGGCTTCTGAATTATGCAAAAATATGCATGCTACCGTTTGTCCGGTCCAATCATCATATTTCAGGGCTTAGCCGGTTCGTCGGCGGATAAGATCGGACCGATTCCGGTCCGGTTTATCTCCTCGCAGAAGCGGCGGGAACGAGGCGTTGTTGACCGTTGACGAAAGAAAGAGAACAAAAGAACGACTAAAAGTGCGGACTCGACGTCAGTTGTTCCTGCGGAGCGGAAGTAACACATTAAAGTTCACAACAAGACAAGACAACTAAACCTTTTCTGAATCGAAATGTGCTAGCCTTTGCCACGAAAGCAATTTAACAAAATAGCTTCTCGAGAACAACGGATGGCAGTCCGACAGGGAGTCATGGGGAAAGTCTAAATTCTCGCATAAGATCCATTGATGGCGACGCTTTACAGCTTTAAGTCACTCCGAGTTTGCTCCCTTTGGTCCGCTCCACCAAAAGAAGAGAATTTATACCCCTCTCTGTCTTCCTCTTTATCTTTTTGGTTGATTTATTCAGCTCCTTTTAGTACCTGGAGCCAGGAGTGGTGAGAGAGGAGAGAAGACCCAGCGACCAATCCTCAATGGTATGCCTAACTTTTTCTTTTCTCATCATTCTTAAAGGTGTTCTTGTAGGATTTTATGATGTCTATGATGGATTCGGTAATGCGCCAATGTTATTTCATTTTTACTCATTTCTTTGTTTTTCATTGTCTTCTGTGCTTTCGATGTTCTGCTTCTATCCTTTTTTTTCTCATCGACTTCCACAGTCTTCTTGTCCAAAGAAAAAATGTCCGGAGAAATAGGGAATATAAGATCGTCGCTAGTTTCGTCTGTTTGGTTTCAGGATAATTTCTCCTGAAGAATCATGACCTGTCCTTAGCCTAATGATACATGTTATTCTTTACTCCTCTTGTTGTTATAAAAAGTATTACCTTCCAATTTTTCTTTGGAGTATTTGTGATCGAGAGATCTCAGAGAGTTTTGTATCAATAGAAACTGCGATCAAAGTTTCCCTTATGCTAGGTTTGGTTAAAAGCAGTTTTGAACTTCTATCCTCTGATTGAAATCAACTTTTGAGAGTTTATTGCATGCGGAGGAAGATGATAAGCACATAAAAGATATATTAGCATTGTTTATGGAGATTCCGAGAATGCTTGTGAGGTAAGTTGTTGTTAGAAGAGAGTTGCAGTAATGTTTATGCAACAGGCAGGGAGGACACAATTAGGTTCCTTTCAAGTTTGTCCTTTAGTTTTCTTTGACTTGATTCTTTGCATGATTGTGTACACCCTACAGTGTTTGTCACTTCATTAGGGTCGACAAGAAACAATCATCTGAGTGTCCAAGATCTTGTTCTCTCTCTTTTTTTTTCTTTTTTTTCCCTCTTCAAACGCCAATCGAGCAAGTCTCAAATTCAGTTTCAATCTTTCATCTGACAGGCTTTTATTGAAGTATCTTTCCTTTTTTTTTCCGTATATCAATATAGCATTCACGTCACCTCTCTCTGGTGTTATTATCTGTGGATGTATGTTCAACAAGAGTTGAGTCCACATTGTATCTTACTAATGCATCGAGATGTATATGTTCTGCTAAATTATCATATAGTGATTTTAATCTTGTAACGAGAAAAGATTATACGTGTATCTGATGCTTATTATGTGATGTTCAGGGTATTTCTGGTGATGACTTATATTACGCCGTTTAGCATGATGGCCTTCGGGGCTTTCTTCCATCTTATTGCTATCTACAGATATTATTCATGTTTCTTTGAGAGAACACTGGAGCTGAGTTCATGATATGCATAATATTTGCATTAGCATTATAATCCTCAATTCTTTTCATATTAGATACCGTGGCTAGTTTTTGATTGTGAATGATGATCGTTATGGCCGGTGTTACCGGTGGAATTCCAATATCTGTATCCTTTTTGCTTCTTTTGTAATAATTAAGATGCTTTTTTATGTTACCTTTTATGAGTCAAACGAAGTCGGTCTTTTTATGAGCAATGGTTAAACTAAATGTGCGGTGAATAGACTAACTTTCCATTAAACTTTATGAGAATTTCTCACCGAAAGCAGTTGTAAAAACTATGCAACTCTGTGAAAACCAAACTTACCAACCTGACAAAGTTCCTTTTTTATATCAGCATCAGATGCCTCAGAAAGAAGATGCCACCAATGATGATGGAGGCTCTGTCAAGATCGGCACAACCGGCACAATTGGCTCCTTGATGACTCGAGAAATAGAATCCATGAAACAAGCATCTTCATCTGCTCAAAGAAAACAACAAACTGGTCCTGTCTCCGTACCCTGTGGTGCTAATCCTAGGAAAGCATTGCAAAGGAGAAACCAAACTAATGAGTATGGCAGCACCGGCAGCAGCAGTAGTGGAACTGGACATACACATTGTTCAAACCATGAAGATGCTCAAAAATCCCAACATACCCCACGAAAAAAGGGACACCGCCATGCTCCAATTCTAAGATCAGATGACAGCCCTACAAACCGAAATATGGACACTGACAAGGTGGAAAAAAAAGTTCACACTTACATGGTGAAAGTAGTAGATCTAAAGTGCGGCAATCCCATGAGCAGCCGGCTCAAGAAGCTCAGCTTCTCCAAGCTCTCCGAATCCATCTCCTAGCCCTCGGGCAGTTTCTTCCTATCGGTCCTCAGGTTCCTCCTGTAGCCGCTTCCTGCAGTTCTCTCAATTCGGCTTGTATCAGCAACATCCATGGCAGAACAGATACTGGGAAGAAATCCTCCAGTGGCTGCCACCTTCTTTTTCTTCTTTCCAACTGCTCTACTTGGGCCTGGCTTTTGCTTAGATCCTCCACTGGTGGAGGCTACGTCTATGCTCACTTTATGCTGTTTCTGGTTGGAGACTTGATGGCAGTCCAGATCTAGCCGCTGGAGATATTCCATCTCTCGTGAGACCAGCCATCCTATTGTTCCTTGAGCACCCACCTCCACCGGAGCTCGCTCATCAGCCATTGTTGCTTCAAGGCAAAATGGGAGGATGATGGTAAAGTAGCTTTGAATGCTGTCCTGGCTTGTTGAAACTAGTCTTTTGTTGTGCTTTGTGGTTGGAGGGGCGGTTGGTGGTTGCCTTTGACATAAATGCATGTTTAGCAAACACAAGACGAAATTGGAGGATGATGATGGTGTCCTCTACTGCAATGCACGATTCGGCTAATCTTTGCCTGCTTAATTGATCTTTCTACTGTTATTAGATGCTGATACTTTTGCATGTTATTAGATTCTGCATTCCACCTGTTTTGCTGTCTTAAGATCCATTCTGATACTTTTGCTGTCTTATTGATCCATTCTGTGCAGAACGAAAATAAAATTAAAAATTTATTACTAGAAAGGATACTAGTAAAGAGAGGATGAGGTAAATCAATTTCATATAGCAGAAAAAACTTTGGAGGATATTGTTTTTTTTTATGATTTTATAAACTTAGAGGAGAGCTTTATTTATTGTGTAGGTTTTCTGAAAATAATCGTCATTTGTTTGTTTGTTGCGCATTACATATGAATGTGGACAGTTGATTAGTCCTTTTTTTTCCTTTTTCCAGAAAGTTAAAAGAGTAGAGGATGCAGTTTAAATCAGAACTTAGAACTTTATTAAAAGCTTAGTGAATAGATATGATAATTTCAACTTGGTATATCTGATAGGAAAGGACAGACAAGAAAGCAATGGTCTCAAACAATGAGAACGGTGATAAGCTGGTCCACCCCTGGGTGGTGATTGGATATTCCCTTGGAGGATTGGTCATCATCATCAGGAGAGCCCCAGCCTTTCCTTTCTCACTCCACTTATCTGCTCCCAACTGTTCCACAATCACACACTCCGATTCCCAGCTGGCTATCATTCGACCCTCGGTAGCTCAACCAACTTACGACTCCCGAGAAGAATCCTGTTGTTGCTTTGGATTTATGTCATCCGACACAACCCCTGTTGTCTATGATACGATCCATTCCCGACAGAAAACCCAATGTATTCATCTTAACCACACAGAAAGAACGGGTGTAAAATCGATTCGAATATAATTCGCATAGCTAGTTCCTTCTTAACCTAATTCTAATTTATATTTGAGAGGTGTAATAGCTATACAAAAATATAAAGTGTTAGTTTGGCAAATCTCATAGTCCCACATCAGGAAAATTAGACTTGTTGTCTCGTTTTGAAATTATAAATAAGGGCCTGGGCTTTGAAGTCAGATATACCACGGGCAGCACAAGAGGCACCACAAGAAAACCTGCTTACGGTTTGAGTTTTTCTTGTTTAGTAAGCTGAAGGTGTTTTATGGCCTAGGAACATCTTCCTAAGGCATTTATAAGTGTCCCTATTTTATAGTAGTAATTTGCTCCTCTTTCTTCCGTGGATGTAGGTCAAAGTCAATTGACCGAACCACGTATATCTGGTGTTCTGGTGTTTTGTTTGTTCTTGTCGCTTTTATTCATTCCGCTTTATTGTCTTTGTTGTGTTGCCAAAATTATCCTTTGGTAAATTTCCTAGGGCTAGCTCTAACAAACTAGTATCAGAGCCTGGTTCTGGGATCTTTTGGCAACGATGACAATAACAAAGATTGTTGTCGAGAAATTCGACAGAAATGTTAACTTCGGCTTGTGGCAACTCAAGATGGAGGTCATTCTAGTTTAAGACGGAGTTGATTTGGTACTACAAGGAGCCGAGAGCATTCCAGATGATATGTCAAAAGAAGAGCTTGCGGGTATGGATAAGAAGGCCCGATCAAGCATCATTCTAAATCTCTCTGACGAGGTTTTACGGGAGGTAGCTACGGAGACTACGGCTAAGAGCATGTGGGACAAGCTTAAAGCCTTGTATATGAAGAGGACAGTGGAGAATCGTCTCTACTTGAAGCAGAGTCTGTATATGCTTCGGATGATTGAAGGTACATCTATACTCTCGCATCTTGATAAGTTTGATTCTTTGTTTATGGATTTGGAGAATATAGATGCAAAAATTGATGATGAGGATAAGGCTTTGTTACTCTTGTGTTCTCTTCCCCAATCTTTTAAGCATTTCCGTGATACTTTGATTTATGGAAAAGAAATAGTTTTGTATCAAGAAATTAAATCTGCATTGAAATCTAAGGAGCAGATAGACAAGAATATCACTGGGGAAAGTAGAGAGAATCAGGCTGAGGGTCTGGTTGTTAGGGGGAGAATGGATAAAAGAGAATTTGACAGTAGTAGATCTAAATCTAGATCTAAATCCAGACATAGAAATTTGGAATGCAGATATTGTCATAAAATGGGGCACATTAAATCTGATTGCTTTAAATTGAAAAATAAATTAAAGCAAAAGAAAAATTTATTGAAAAAACTACTGAATCCGCTGAAGTTAGTGTAGCAACTGATGAGATTGTTGGAAATATTTTTTCTGCTATTGATGATAGGACGAGATCTAAAAATGAATGGATTTTAGATTCAGGTTGTTCTTCACATATGTGTCCCAATAGGGATTTGTTTTCCACATATGAATCTTGTAATGGTGGAATTGTTTTGATGGGCAATAATGCCGCATGTGATGTTGTTGGTAGAGGTACAATCCGAATTAAAATGCATGATGGTATTGTGAGGACGCTCACTAATGTTAGACATGTTCCTGATTTAAAAAAGAATCTCATCTCTTTAGGCACCCTAGAGGCCCTTGGGTGTAAATACACAGCTGAAGGTGGAGTTATGAAAGTTTCTAGAAGTGCTCTTGTTGTTATGAAAGCTTGTAGGTCTGGTAGCTTGTATATTCTGCAGGGAACTACTGTCACAAGTTCAGTTGCAGTTTCGTCATCATCATTGTCTGATTCTGACATCACCAAATTATGGCATATGCGTTTGGGTCATATGAGCGAAAAAGGTTTAAGCATATTGAGCAAAAGGGGTCTACTTTGCGGACAGAGTACTGGGCCACTTGATTTTTGTGAACACTGTATTTTTGGAAAGCAGAAAAGAGTCAGCTTCACTTCTCCGGTAGTTCACAAAACGAAAGGTACTCTTGACTATATTCATTCAGACCTTTGGGGTCCAACTCATGTTCAATCTAAGGGTGGTGCTAGGTATATGTTGACTTTCATTGATGATTATTCCAGGAAAGTTTAGGTTTATTTTCTGAAGCATAAAAATGATGTTTTTCTAACATTTAAACAATAGAAGGCTTTGATTGAGAAACAAACAGGTAAACAAATTAAGCGGCTTCGAACAGATAATGGCATGAAATTTTGTGAAGGTAATTTTGAAGAATTATGTAAAAATGAAGGAATCGTTCGGCATCGCACTGTTAGGATGACGCCTCAGCAAAATGGTGTGGCCGAACGTATGAACAGAACACTCTTAGAGAGAGTGAGGTGTATGATCTCAAATGCAGGGTTGACAAAGGACTTTTGGGCAGAGGCGATTAATATGGCCTGTTACGTTGTCAACCGCGCTCCTTCTGCAGCACTTAACTTTAAAACTCCAGAGGAAGTTTGGTCAGGTACTCCTGCTGATTATTCTGATTTAAAAAGTTTTGGGTGTCCAGCATACATGCATGTAAATGAAGGAAAATTAGAGCCTCGGGCTAAAAAGTGTATTTTCCTTGGGTATGCTTCTGGGGTGAAAGGATACAGATTATGGTGTCCTGATCCCAAATCCCCAAAATTTATAATCAGTAGAGATGTTACTTTTGATGAATTATCTATGTTATCTTCCAAAGAGGATTCTACTAGTTGTACAAATGATAGTGCGCAGAAGTAGGTGAAGCTTGAGATTGGTAGTTCAGATTCTTTTAAGTCGAACTCTTCTACTCAAAGAATGCCAGTAGGTGGTCCCGAGTCTACTGACGCAGATGATCCAGAGGAAGAGCAATATTCCATAGCCAAGGATAGACCACGGAGAGATATTCGACCACCACAAAGATATGCAAATTTGGTTGCATATGCTTTGTCTGTTGCAGAAGAGACAAGTGAAGTTGGTGAGCCTACTTCCTACTCAGATGCAGTTTCTTGTGATAATTTCGTTAAGTGGTTGATTGCGATGAATGAAGAAATTGAGTCTCTTCATCAGAATAGAACTTGGGATCTTGTGAAGCCGCCTTCGGATAAGAAAATTGTTGGATGCAAATGGGATACCATTGCTGAGGGAAAAGTCCTTGTTCAAAAAATTCATACGAAGGACAATCCAACTGATATGTTTACGAAGCCTCTTCCGGTTTACAAGTTCAAGCAGTGCTTGGACTTGGTTAGTATTCATTGTTGGTGATTGCCTGTTGGGGCTTTTGTGAAGAAGGTGGAGCAAGTTTTGTTGGGACATGCCAAGGTGGAGATTTGTTAGTTTGGCAAGTCCCATAGTCCCACATCGGGAAAATTAGACTTGTTGTCTCGTCTTGGAACTATAAATAAGGGTCTGGGCTTTGAAGTCAGATATACCACAGGCAGCACAAGAGGCACCACAAGAAAACCTGCTTACGGTTTGAGTTTTTCTTATTTAGTAAGCTGAAGGTGTTTTATGACCTAGGAACATCTTCCTAAGGCATTTGTAAGTGTCCCTCTTTTATAGTAGTAATTTGCTCCTCTTTCTTCCATGGATGTAGGTCAAAGTCAATTGACCGAACCACGTATATCTGGTGTTCTGGTGTTTTGTTTATTCTTGTAGCTTTTATTCTTTCCGCTTTATTGTCTTTGTTGTGTTGCCAAAATTATCCTTTGGTAAATTTCCTGGGGCTAGCTCTAACATAAAGAAATACAACAAGGTAATTTTTTGACAACCACGAGATTCCAAAGAAAAGGAAGAGAACAAGACAGAAAAGAAAGAAAAAAAAATAAGAATAACACAGAAAGACTATTCTTAATCATCTAGCAATGCTTTCATCTCAAATTAGATCAGATCTATAGTAGATTCTTACTGTGATTACTTGGGGAGAATTAGGGAGGATTTAGATATTATACACAATAACGTGATCCTTATATCCCAGTTATTGTCTTGTGATTGTTGCTAGGGTTTTGGGTAAGAGATTGAGATTTGTATATTCATTATTATTATAGTGGATTATCTCTAGTTTGTCTCGTGATTTTTACTCTTCACATTAAAGGGGTTTTCCACGTATGAAAGAAAAACAACTAGTAACAAAGCTTTTTTGATCAGAAAACTTGTGAACCTAAAATATAGAGAGGGTACTTCTATTGCTAAGCATTTGAATGAAATGCAGAGTATTACTAACCAGTTATCCTCTATGAAAATGTCTCTTGATGATGAGTTGCAAGCATTGTTACTTCTCAGTTCATTACTAGAAAGTTGGGAGACACTAGTGGTTTCCCTCAGTAATTCTACGCCAGATGATATTGTCACAATGAGTCAAGTAACAAGTAGTTTATTGAATGAGGAGTTGAGAAGAAAGAATTCAGCAACATATCAGAATGATTCATAAGTACTTATCTCAGAGAATAGAGGAAGGTCAAAGCGTAGAAGCAATTCACGCATGGGAAGGAGCAAGTCAAGATTAAGAAAAGATACTATTTGCTATAACTATGGTGAGAAAGGACATTACAAGAACCAATGTAAGCAACATAAGAAGAGCAAGAAAAAAGAAAAAAGAAGTGGAGTCTATAGAGTCAAAAGATAATATCATAGCTATAGTGCAGGATGATGATTATTTGATTTTATCTCATTCTGATGATATTTTTTCTTATGCGTGTCAAGATCTTGAGTAGGTGATTGACACAGGTGCTTCTTATCATGCTACACCACGGAGGAAGTTTTTTACTACATACAGGTCTGGAAATTTTGGTGTTGTCAAGATGGACAACTATGGCACAGTAGACATTATTGGCATAGGTGATATCCATTTAAAGACCAACCTTAGCTATAAATTGATGCTTAAGAAAGTGAGGCATGTGGTTGACTTGAGGTTGAATTTAATTTCAGTTAAAAAGATTAGATGATGAAGACTATGATAGCAAATTTTATAAAGGGCAATGGAATCTCAATAAGGGTTCTATTGTTATAGCTAGTAGAAAGAAATGTTATACTTTGTACAGGTTACAGGCTAAAGCTTATGGTGAGCAGTTAAATACTATAGAGGAAAGACTTCAGCATGCATTTGTGGCATAGGCAACTGGGACATATGAGCGAGAAGGGGCTGTAAGCTCTTTCCAAGAGAAAGTATTGTCAGACCTCAGATGTACACATCTGAACCCTTGTATTGATTGTTTGTTGGTAAACAATACAGAGTTTCATTTTCTAGTCCTGCTATATCTAGAAAAATACATGCCTTAGACCATGTTTATATTATGTATGTGGTCCTTTAAGGATAAAAACTCCTAGTGGATCTGTTGATGTTCCTGGTATAAGTGATGCATTTTATTTTATCACTTTTATAGATGATTTTTTCAGGAAAGTTTGGGTCTATGCTTTGAAGACCAAAGATCTGGTTATTAATATCTTCAAAGAGTTTTCATGCTAGGGTTGAAAGGGAGACAGAAAGACAATTGAAATACATAAGATCAGATAATGGTGGTGAGTACACAGGATTATTTAATGATTATTGCAGGTCACATAACATCCAACATGAGATGACAGTTCCTGGTACAACTCAACATAATGCTATTGCAGAGAGGATGAACCGCATCATCATGGAAAAGATCAGATGTATGCTTTTACAGGCCAAGCTACTCAAAAGGTTTTGGGATGAGGCTTTGAGGACTGCAGTTGATGTGATCAACTCATCACCATGTACAGCCCTATATGGTAATGTTGTAGAGCATGTATGGTCAGGGAAAGATGTTTCCTACAAGTATTTGAGAGTGTTTGGTTGTCATGCATTTGCACATGTTCCCGACAATGAGAGGTCCAAGCTGGATAGTAAGACTAAAGAATGTATTTTTCTTGGTTACTCACATGATCAGTTTAGTTACAGGCTTTGGGATCCAGAAAAGCAAAAGTTGTTCAGAAGTAGAGATATAGTCTTCTTTCAGGATCAAACCTTTGAAGATTTGAAGAAGAAAACACCGGCCAAGGCTTCTGCAAAAGGATTAGCAGATTATGACCCAGTTACTTCTCTAGTATATCAGGGTGATGGGAGAGATGTGCAGGAAGATTGTGTAGAGCCTGATGTTGATCTACCTGCAGGACATGTTGAGTAAGAAGAAGTTGGAGAATAACTTCCTACAGAACCTCAGTAGATAAGATCTTCTAGACAATGTCAACCTTCCAGAAGATACTCTACAGATAAGTATATAATGCTTACTGATACAGGTGAACCAGAGAATTACCAGGAAGTAGTTGAAAGTGAGCAGAAAGAGAAGTGGTTAGTTGCTATACAGGAAAAAATGGATTCTCTTCAGAAGAATCACACTTATGATTTGGTACTACTACCAAATGGAATAAAGGCCTTGAAGAACAAGTGAGTTTTTAAGTTGAAGACTCAATAATATTGTTCTCAACTAAAGCACAAAGCTAGATTTGTTGTGAAAGGCTTTGGTCAAAAGAAATGTATTGACTTTAAAGAGATTTTTTCTCCTGTTGTTAAAATGTCTTCTATTTATGTTGTTCTTGATATTACTGCTAGACTGGACTTGAAGGTTGAGTAGTTAGATGTGAAGATAGCTTTCCTTCATGATGATTTGAATGAGAAAATTTATATGGAGCAACCAGAAGGCTTCAAAGTCAAAGGTAAAGAGAACTTTATTTGTAAGTTGAATAAGAGCTTGTATAGGCTAAAGCAAGCTCCAAGATAGTGGTACAAAAAGTTTGATTCATTTATAACAGAAAATGGATACAAAAGAACAGCTTCAGATCATTGTGTGTATATCAAATGGTTTGATGAGAATTTTATTATTCTCTTACTTACGTTGATGACATGCTTATTCTTGGGAAAGATATGTCTACAATTGACAGGTTAAAGAAGGAAGTGAATGAGTCTTTTGCAATGAAGGACATGAGGCCAACAAAGCAAATATTGGGTTTGCAGATTTCCCGTGATAGAAAAAATAAGAAGATTTAGTTGTCACAGGAGAAATACATCGAGAAGGTATTGGAAAGATTCAGCATGAGCAATGCAAAACCAGTTGGTTCTCCACTTGCAGGTCACTTCAAGTTGTGCTTCGAACAGAGTTCGTCAAGTGATGAGGAGAAGGAGAAAATGCAAAAGGTTCTTTATATTTTAGTAGTCGGAAGTTTAATGTATGCAATAGTATGTACAAGGCCAAACATCGCATATGCAGTTGATGTTACTAGCAGATTTCTTGCAAATCCAGGCAAAGAGCATTGGGCAGTAGTGAAGTAGATTTTTAGATATCTCAAAGAGAGTTCTAAAGTTTGTTTAAGCTTTGGAGATGGACCACTTGTGTTGACAGGTTACACAGATGTAGATATGATAAGAGATATAGATACGAGGAAGTCCACTTCAGGTTATGTATTTATTTTTGTAGGGGGAGCTGTGTCATAACAATCTAGGTTGCAAAAGTGTATTGCTTTCTCCACCACAGAAGCAGAATATATTGCTGCTATAGAGGTATACAAAGAAATGTTATGGATGAAAGAATTCTTACAAGAAAATTATGTGGTGCATTGTGACAGCCAGAGTGTCATCCATTTGTGTAAGAACCCAATGTTTCATTCCAAGTCAAAGTATATAGATGTCAGATATCACTAGATTTGAAATGTATTTGAAGAGAAGCAGTTGCAGCTTCAGAAAATTCACACAGATGATAACGGAGCAGACATGTTGACAAAGACCTTACTGAAAGAAAGACAAAAGATATGCTGACAGTTGGTCGGCATGGCTTCACATTGAAGAGTCATGAGACAGCCTCCCTTATGGGCTAAAGGGGGAGGTTGTTGAGCTGACAGCCCATATTTAGCCCAAGCTCACCCCCCTCTTAACATAACCCTAATTTATATTGAGGGAGGTGTGGTGGCTATAAAAAGATGCAGAAAAAGGCAACAAGGAGGCAGTTTTTTGGTAGCCACGAGATTCTAAAGAAAAGGAGGAGAACAAGGCAGAAAAGGAAGAGAAAGAAAGGGAAGAAGACAAGGATATCACATAGAGACTGTTCTCAATCATCTAGCAGTGCTTTCATCTCAGGTTAGATTAGATCTACAGTAGATTCTTACTATGATTACTTGGGGAGAATTAGAGAAGATTTAGATATTGTGCACAGTAACGTAATCCTTGTATCCCAGTTATTCTCTTGTGAATGTTGCTAGGGTTTTGGGCAAGAGATTGAGATTTGTATATTCATTATTATTATAGTGGATTATCTCTAGTTTGCCTCATGATTTTTATCCTTTACATTAGAGGGGTTTTCCACATATATCTTGGTGTTATATTTGATTGTGATTCCATTTAATTTCGTTGCATGTTATGGCCTGCTAGTATTTGTTCATATACAAAAGTTATTTCTCTTTATATCCCATTAGCATGAACAGCTTAAACAATTTGCCGCTTGGCTGTTCTACCTCAAGTTAGAGATAACAGCCAAGTACTTTGGACTACGTACCTGCTCGTTGCCGATAACGGCATGCGTGGGTTAAGCCTAACAACAGATATTAACTATAATCAGAGTCAGGATATGTGATCTTCGACTAATGTTTATGAGGAAACTGTTAAGATAATGTTTATGGGGGAAACAGTTAGGAATGAAATGAAGAAGATATTGTTCTTATGTTTGATATGGTACTCCCTATTTATACATGTTACGAGAGAGAAATTTTCTCAATAGAGCTATGATATTTTCTTATGTTGTTGGAGAAATCTTAACTGTTATTAAGGAAAATCTTAGTTGTTATCATGTCCCCATAAGATGGTGATGATGCTCCTGTTAAGGATATTGATCTTGGATCACGTATGTACGTGAGAAACACGTAGTTGATGTCTGACAACTTATTTATCGTATGAAGTTAAAATCGATGGTTATGTGTTTTATACATGAGTGAGTGGAATATTAAATTGATACATAAGTAAATGACTTCGACATTATGATAATATATTGTAGGAATAGAGGTGTACTCTGGTTCAACTTAAAATACGGTGAGATCACTTGGTCGACAGTACGACTATTTCATCTTAACTGTGTATGCACAAAGGCAAATAGACGGTCAAAAAGAAAGAGAACATACCGAAGGCAATACCCCTTCGTATATATATTTTCCTCCATCCATTGGTATACAGGGAGTATGAGAAATCTTGGGCCAGTCAGGTCATTCGGTGATGGGCATCTCCATATATACGCAGTTCTTTAAGCGATATAGGCAGGCCATTCTCTGGCAGTGAATCGATCTTGGGACAGTTACCGATGATGATTAACTTGTTGATCGAAGAAACAGTTTCCAAAGAGGCTGGAAATCTCTGTAGATTGAGACAGCTCACGAATTCAAGCTGTTGGAGGGAGGTCAGCTGATGGAACCAATCCTCCTACCTTCCCTTCCTTTTGAAAAATTTTAAATAATTATTTTTTTATTTTTTTAAATAAGTTGACTATAGAAAATTTTTGAGACAAGAATCTCTTGACTTAAATTATTATTCTACACCTATAAATAAATAAATATCCATCTAAAACTCCCAAGTTAAATATTAATTCAAGATCTACTTTTCTTTTTGATAGATTTAATAAAACATTTTTTTATTTTACTTTAGTCTCGATTTTTTTTTTATTTGGTTTGATCTTATGCTAGTATTACTTTATTACTACTACTTCTTATTACACTATAGTAGCCATAAGATAGTATTTTATATTTTAAAATCTCTTCGTGAAGAATATAATATTTTTTGATTATGAATGACAAAAGTCAAGTTTTTTGGGTTTAGTATTGAATTTCTTAATCATTCTAACTATAAAATCTCAAAGATTTATTTAAAATCCTATCACATACAGAAAATCTATGTGATGTAATTAGTGTCAACACAACAATAGTACTGATGCTACATATGAAAATACTACGAAGAAATGGAGGATATTAAATATAAAAGCTAAATTTATATTAAGGGAATCTATTTTTCATGATATTTTTAAACACGTTATTAGTTATAAATTAACCTCATATATTTAGATTATGTTATTTCATATTTGAAGAATAATTTGATAAATACTATCCAAGATAATCTCTCTTTCATCCCGATATGGACATGACCAATGTGATATTATGTTATTTCCCTACCGAGAGCAAGTAGGGCAATTCTCTTCAGGGATTAGCGAGCCGTTAGATGTGATGGCTGGATGGTTCTTCCATCTGCTACTGGGAGGAATATGTCCCCACTTTGTGACGGGTGAGGGACACCACTTTATTCGTTGTTGGGAGTGCGATATGAGTTTGTCTCCATCCACTGTTGAGAGAACACAAACTCATCCCGTAGAATAAAGTCTTTCACCGGGGAGTGCTCCTTCGGGTATTCGATATACGCCAATGGGATAATTGATTTTTTATCATGTATTTATTTTGAGTTGACTTTTGAGCTTCCTACTTAGTGTTGCTGAATTTTCTTTATTTTTAATTTTTAAGCAGCCTCCCTCTAGTACTAAATCGGATTTCAATGGAGAGCGAACCTTCCTATACTGCTAGGTAAAGCCACTTGGATGATTCTTAAAGTTAACATCACTACGTTTACTTTTCTACTTGTGATTTGATGAATAAATAAATTATAATAAATATTTATAAATGATGAATAAAGTGATATTTATCTGCTCTAAATGTGTGGAAAGATATGATCCAAAAAAAAAATTCCAGGATGTGACAATAATAAAAGAAAAATCATTGACATTGAAAATATTAGTGACAAATTAAATCTCTTGATTAAAAATATACTTTTGATAAATGATTTTAACATAACTTAATAAGCATTAGCCGTAATAATAGGTATAATGTTATATTTGAATCTCATATTTATGTCATAGAAATATCAAATAAGAATAAATCTATGATAACTTTAAGAATTGATAATGTTTATACTATTAATCTTAATAATTTTTATGAAATAATTTATTTTTTTATTTTGAATGATGATGCATGGTTTTAAAATAACTTTAGTATAGGAAACTAAGACATACGAAATTAATTCCACAAATTAGAATGAAAGAACTTATAAGAAGAATGCCTAAAATTAAACTTGTTAAAGATAAAATTTGTGATGTGTGTCAACTGAAAAAATATATATATTTAGTAGTATTAAACTCAAAAATCAAGTAAGTATCTCTAGACTATTACAACTAATTCATATGGATTTATTTGGACTCATTGATATCATAAGTCTAGGAGGTAGCAAATATACTTTTATGATTGTGAATGATTATAGTAAATATATTTGGACATACTTGTTAGAACATAAAAACAATTCTTTTAAATATTTTATCAAAATTTTTAAATAAATTAAAATAAAAATGGTTTTATAATTTTTCTATTCATAGTGATTATGATGGTGAATTTAAAAATTATGATTTAATGAATTTTATGATTTGAATAGGTATGACCTCAATTTTTTCACTCTAAGAAATCTGTAATAAAATAGAGTTATTGAGAAAAAGTTATGAGATTATAATAAATGAATATAGTTTACCCAAATACTTTTTGGTCAAAGCCGTTAACATGATATGTTATGTCATGAGTAAAGTTCTTATAAGACATCATCTATCTAAAACTTCTTATGAATTGTAGAATAATTAAACACTAAAAATCATATATTTTAATTTTTTTAGTTGTGAATGTTTTATTTTAAATGAAAGGGTGCTTTTGAAATTTTTGATGTAAAATCTAATAAAGGCTTTTATTAGATTTGATACAAAATTTGATGCAAAATTTGATGAAAATTTTGATGCTTTTATTTCTTGGATATTCCTCTATCTCTCAAGCATATCAAGTTTTTAATAAAAGATCCTTAGTCATTGAAAAATTTATTTATGTTGTTTGTGATAAATTTCTTGAAACTAAAAAATAATTTTAATAATATTTTAAATTTAATAAATTAAATTTGAACAAGGATTCTACTCCCTAAAATAACTTAGATATATTTATTTCCAAAGAAACCTTGCCGAAGTATATATATGATAATTATTGGAGATATATCAAAATATATTCAAACTCATTATTTGTTAAAAAATATTCATACAAATACTACATTTTTATCTCAAATTGAATATAAATGTGTTGATAATGCTTTGATAGATTATTCGTAGGCCTCGATAATACATCAAGAGCTAAATCAATTTAAAAGAAATAAAATTTGAATGCATGTTCCTATACCTAGTGATTATCTTATAATTAACACTAAATAGATCTTTAGTAATAAATAAAATGAATAACATGTTATAGTTCAAAACAAAACTAGATTAATAGTTAAAAGTTTTAATCAAGAAGAAGGTATAGACTATAAAGAAACCTTCGCTCTTGTGGTTAGATTTGAAGTCATAAGGATACTCCTTACATATGCATATTTTAAAAAATTTAAATTATTTCAAATGGATATCAAAAGTATTTTTCTTAATAATTTTATTTTTGAAGAAGTTTATGTTGAACAATCTTCCAGATTTAAAAATAATTTTTTTCAAACTATATTTATAAATTATGTAACACTCTTTGTGGGTTGAAGTAAACCACTACAACTTGATATGAGAGACCTCTTTTCTTATTCAAAATAATTTTTTAAAAGATAAGGTCAACACCACATTATTTATTAAATATTTTAATAATATTTTTTTATTATTCAAATTTATGTTGATGATATTTTTTTTTACTAATAATTTTTTATGTAAATCATTTGCTAAGAGTATGAATCAAGAATTTAAAATGAATTTAATTGGTGAATATCAATTAAGCAACTAAATTTTTTCTAGAATTATAAATTAAGCAACTAAATGATGAAATTTTTATTAGTCAAACCAAGTTTACTCTTGATCTATTAAAACGATTTTACATGGACAATATTAATACTATCAACACACTAATGAGTATCTCTACTAAACTATACTTGGATAATGAAGGAGAATGCTTTGCCAAAAAAATGTATAGAGCCATAATAGGTAGTTTACTATATCTTACTATAGACCTGATATAATATTTAGTGTTAGGTTTTATATAAGATTTTAGTCTAATCTTGAATAATCTCACTATAAAATAGTAAAAATAATTTTTAAATACTTAAAAAGGATACCTGATCTGAGATTATGGTATCCTAAATCTAAAAATTTTAATTTGATTGTTTATGCACTATGTAAAGTTGATAGAAAAAGTATCTCTGAAACTTGTTAGTTCCTAGGTAATATACTTATTTCTTGATCATCCAAGAAGCAAAACTCTATTGCACTATCTACAATAGATGCATGTTATGTATATGTAATTTGGATGAAAAATATTTTAGAAGATTATGGACTTTACTTAAAAAATATTTCTATAAAGTGTGATAATACTAATATACTTGTCAAAAAATTCTATCCAACGTTCTCAAACCATATACATTAATATTAGACATCATTTCATTAAGGATCATATAAGCAATCATTATATATCTTTAGATTTTATTGACACAAAACATCAACTAGCAAATATTTTTACTAAACTACTACAATGAAAAATTGATTTTATTCGAAAGGAATTAGGTATGTTAAACTTGAATGAATGAATTTTGATATCATTTTATGAAAGTCTGAAAAAAAATAAATATACACAACAGTAGCATTATTAGTCTGATAGTACTACCATCAGTGTTTTTTGTCCAATGGTAATACTACTGCCAGCAACCTCTTCTGGAAACCTGATCAAATCCTACTACTAGCAACCTGATGAAATCCTTTTTAAGATTAGGGTTAGTGGTAGAATTACCCTAAACTCTTATGGAAACCCTTTCTTCTCCCTAGCCAACCTCTTCCTCTTCTAACCCTTTTGTTTCTCCCTCTAAACCTCCCCCACAACACTCTTTCACCCTCTTCCTCCTCAAGTTCTCTCCTCCTCTAAACCTCCCTCTAATCTCTCCTCAAGATTTCTCCTTCCTCTTCACTCACCTAAAGCTTAGGACTCTCATCCCTCCTCTCTCTACAAAGTTAAAAACTTAATTAATATTCTTGGTGATCAAGAAAGGGACTTAACTTGGCAAAAGACTAAACTATAAGGGTAACCTCTAAATCCTTATCTTATTCTCAATTTATAGTTTATTCTTATTTTTATTTTCAAACTATAAGAGTACCTAGAAGATCCTTAAAGGATAAAGGAATAGGAGAATAGATAAAATATATGACACCACCCTATTTGATTCTTATGAATATGTCTTAAGATTTTCAAATTTTGAATCTAAGATTGTCCACAGATAGAAGTATATAGACCTAGAAGATTTGGGTGAACAAGAAATAATCTAATAGTTTATTAACTTAAATGTCCTTTCTATTCTTAAATTAGTGAACCTATCTATCCTACACTAGTTATAATATTTTATAATAATTTATATTTAAATAAAAATGATAGGACATCTACTTATTTTCTAGGACATCATATACCTATTACAAACGACATAATTTATGATATTTTAGGCATTACTGAAAAAAGATAATGTCCCTTTTTTCGAGAACAATGAAACTTCGAGTCCTTTGGGGTCATAGGCTAGTGGCACTATTTTTGAAAACTCTAATCTATCTATTATACCAAAAAGTTGAAGATAGTATTGTGGTGCTTATTTATACTTTTATTTGGTCAGATTTGCTAAGGTGACGACCATCTGTTTGCAGCAGGATAGAAATCCATGGCTCTATAAATAATGAGTTTTTTTATATAAAATAACATGTATGGTTTATTTGGTTTTTAAGTTAAACCCTCCCAATGCATATGGACTTGGGGATCCTCCTCAAAAGATCATCCTCAACTTTGGCCCGCATAAAACAAAAACATATATTATCGATATGATCATGATGACGATGATAGCGGCGATGAGAATGATAAGCAAAAAACAACAGAAGGAAAAAAAAAAAAGAGGAGAGAAGAGAGGAGATATATGTGTGATGATGGTTGGATGGAGATTGCGGTTGGTGAGTTCTATAACGATGACGGGGATGGAGAAATAAAATTGAACTTTAATGAGATTGATAAATTGAATCGGAAGGATGGTCTTATCATATCCGGCTTTGAAGAGAGACCCAAGATTTGATTTAACTTAGATCGGTGATGCCACTGAGTTTTTTTTTAATCATTTTTTTGTATTTGTTATGGAAAAAAAAAACAACTCTCAACTACTTTTATTTTGTTTATTAGTGAAACAATTTAGCCTTGTATGCAGAAAATACATAGGGATTTTCATTAAACTATCTCTAACCCATTTAAAGGTATATATATATATATATATATATATATATATATATATATATATGTTTCTATCATAATTTCTATCACTTGCATCAGCTATTGATTAAAGTATTATTTGTTCTTTCAAGGTGTCTCGATCGCCTCCTCGCCCTTGCTCCCAATCTTCTATGAGAAGTCGTATTCCAAGATTTCTTAGTTCCTCCGATTCCCCACTCTGCTGCCCTCCCATTCTTAATTACACACCATTCTCCCTGTTCGTAGCTACTAATTTTTCATGCCGTTCATGGTTTTCTGACTGGGTAATTTAGTTAAATCATGTTGGATTACTTACTACAGACCCCTCCGATGAGGTAGCTAAAGGAACGTAAAGCATTCCTACAGAGAGAGAGCTCTACCTGGCAGGCAACCTGCTGCTGCCCCACGCAGTTTCATACCTCTTCCAGTGAGAACCTTGTACGGGAAACAACCAGGGAAATGGTAATATTATATAAAATAAAAATCTCATCACTCGAAAGCTTTCCACGCAATCAGTCGTCATAAAAAAAAAAACAAAACATGTAGAAATGAGAGAAAATTCAGCTAAATTTTAGGGGGCAGAGAGAGCTCCCTAAGCTTTTTATTAACTGAAACTGTGTAAGGTTACATATATGCTGCATGAGCATACTTACAAGTACAAATGTATCGCACTTCTTATCTTTCTCTAACATACTCTATTATGAAAAATAAAAAATAAAAAAAGGAACAAAATTCTCGCTTCTTCATCATGTAACTCATATTATTGATCCTATCATGTAATGTGATTGTTTTAGCTGTTACTAGTGTATATTTGGTAAATGGCAACTGTATCTCAACTTCGGATGGGAGCGGAGTGCATGTTGTAGAGCAACATCTACTCTTGATACCTCGTGGAACAACAAGTCATATAAAAGGCATACAAACTCAGATAGATCTTCATCGTCACCATTCCAGATGACCACAGGCTCGCCGCCTTTCTCTGCATCACTATCTTCCCAGTCACTTGCTGGACTTGCTGGTTCCAGTACGTAGTCATCCTCGGCCTCTTCATCTCCAATCTCAAACCTTCCGTTCTCAAAACCATTGTAATCGCCCAGCACATTGAACTGTATGGACTGCACGTCAGGAGGTTCGAGTGACGATGAGACAACAGCTTTGGCGCCTGAATCTAGGAAAGCCTTCACCAGGCTTGGAGCCAGCCCATACTTTCCAGTGCATATTATAATTCTATCTCTCCATGCTCCAACCTAGCAATGTGAATTCAAAGATTAAAGCAGTAAGGAATCTCAACTGAAATGAAGATACATTTACAGACAGAAATTGGACAATAATTTTACAAGAACTGGAAATAGCTTGTTGCAAAATAACAACAAATTGGAATTGAAGAAAGATTGAAGATAAGCTATCTTAAGTGTATTTCTTAAATAGAATGTGAGCCCCAAAATACCCATTTCTCCATGAGAGGACACTTGCTTACAATTCTCCGACCATCGAGCACCATCTGTATCTAATTACATGAAATTGCCAGCAATTGAAAAATAGATTTTGATACTACCATGGCCATTCTCCAATGTTCACACATTTTGTACACCTACAAATTCAAATTTCCAAGGTCTTGTGTAAAATCAAACAGAGTCACCAGTCTCAACTTTATAAATGTCAAGACAATCTTAAAAGTTGTTTTTGACATAAAAAAACATGTCGAGGTAACTTCATTGCTCATACCATGGAAATAATAATAAAAAGAAACGGTGGTTTTCACCATATGAAGATAAAGATTACAGCATACGTGTTGAACGTTGCATATGGTTTGATAAGATAAATATTAGATATTACAAAATGGTAATTTTCTGAGGAAAAGATGGAGAGATGAATTGTTTTCAGCAATGTAAAATCAAGCCAAGTGTTGACCTTGACAAGCTGGATACTGCAAAGCCGCTTGATCACAATACACTAACACCCTCCCCCTTCTCAACCACAAAATTTAAATCCAGAGCATATCGAGAGAAACATTCATTGGTAGTTTTTAAGACAAGTAAAAGGTTCAACCGAAAATCAGAACTAGTTCAAAATATAGGAGCATGTATCCCTCTGTATCTCTATGTGATGTCGAATTTTAGAACAAAAGGTCTAATAAATGCCAGAATGAAGAATTTATTATACGTCATGTTGGATGACCTCAAGGACACAGTTTCATATCCCCTGAATGTGACAGGACTAGAAAATTAACCGGTAATTGCATCAAACATATATTTATCAGAATGCTAAAGCAAGTTTCCGATTGAACTTTAAAGGTCAAACTTGGAAAGAATAATTAAGAAAATAGTAGAAAGATAACATAACTCATCAAAAGGGCACCAAGTCAATCAACAAAAGGCAAGAACGTATGATGAAGATCTGATTAAAAAAAGTATGCTGGACATGATGTCAAGTATATGCTTTAATTCTTCTCTGCTGTGCTGGTGGTTCCTGTCTGATCAGCATAAGTCAAATGCTTCTAGCTTTTTGCTCACTGATGACATTTATTAAGACAGGCACTGACTAAATCTAGAAACATAATATGCAAAATAAAAGACATAGTAGTCTGGGCACTATCCAACCACAATACCAAAAGCACCCAATATTCATTCAACATGGGATCAAGCACAATAGCTGCATGTCTTTCTTGAAGATGCAAAGAATATCAGAGCAACTCTGCCTACAACTTACCATCCAACGAACATCTTCGGATGTCAAGTGAACAGCAGGAACCGTTCTCCGAAACATAAATGCACCAATTTCTTGGTTATCTTCCATTACCTTCAATGACCACCATAATAGTAAATATACAATGAAGTTTCCTAACAGATGTAAAATCAACACCAAGTAAAGAAAATGCATACTTGTGTTTGGCGTCCTATATAACGGTGGAGGATACCTCCAACTTGAAAGCATCGCCATTTTGTAACCAGATCAGCTACAGATGAAACTTTAGCTAAGGAATAAGCTTCCTTTCTCTGTCTTCCTCGCATCAATGGAGACAGGCTCAGTTTAACACTCTGAAGAAATCTATCTGCAAGCTCGCCAGGTTCTGCAACCACAAATACATCATTCTGCCAACTGACAGAAAGTTTACAGAATGAGGACATAATAATGAAAAAGGTCAAAACTGTAGTTAAATAATATAGCAAGGAGGAAGATTTTAACCTTAATATTGAACCTGTCGAATCATTCTGAAGAGCCAAATGTATAATGCCTACTTGAGGCAAATCCTGCAATTTATCATGTAATGATCGAACATGTAAAGAAGCCTGCCTTGAGACCAATGGAGATGTTGGGGGTGATGGTTTCCCTGTTGGATGACCATCCAAGCTAAGAGGTGGAACTAGATCAATCCGATTAATTCTCTGAGGTCCACATTCAGGACTATATAGAAGTGGACTTGATGGAAAGCTTCCAGTAAATAATGGTGACGTGAAAGGTGTAGGAAATCTAGTTGCAGGCTTGGAGAATCCGGAAGTACAGTTTGTTAGGGAGAGCCTGATTCCATTACTAGCACAAAACTTCTCAAGTGTTCGGGCATGATGATCAGTATTTCCAATATCAGGACTATGTGAAGATTCTACAAGTAGAACCATCCTCCTCCATCCTAATGAAGGGCTTGTTTCATCAAGCCCTTGAGGAGCAAAAGAAGATATTTGTTATTAATGGAACTCAAAAAGGAAAAATCAGACTGAATCAGGAGTCAATCTCAGCAGTTGTTATATAACAATTGACAAGTACCTGAATTGAATGATTTTGATTTAGAAAATTGTTGACTATTCAACTTCTCAGATAGTCTTTCTTCATGTTCATTTCGTGGAACTAGCCGCTCACAGACATTCTTGAAGAGCTCACAATTTTTCTGAACGTACTCCTCTGTTGCAGCTTCCAACTTAAGCCAGATAGCAGGATCAGTCTCATCAAGCTCCATATCACATCGCTCATCAACTGTCAGCACAACAAGAAGTAGCAGCTATATCATAAGCCCACAAGGGTTTCTTAGCAAGCTAGAAAATTTCTGAACATTTTTCACAGTCAACTACTAACCTGGGTTGAATCGAAAATACTGCACTTCAGGAATCATAGGTAGCAGAGTGTCCAACGCTTCCTCCACCCGATCTACAGAGCATGCGCTCTCTATCAACACTTGTCCAGTATCCAAATAACGCCAGCCACCTTTTCGTACCTGCAGAATTAAAATCAGTTTAATTCAATAACATCAACAATCGGTTAAGCATAAATCATCCATACAGCAATTATACCAGCAATCCATCCATGTCAATATGGAAATTCATGAGTATATATACTAAATTATTTCACCAAGATTTGATTTTGCTCCTGTTGTGGGTCAGCTGATAACACTGCAGCATTGAACTACATTTCATGGTTCTATATCCAGAGTGTAATACTGGAGCCAGAGGGAACATGTCTACTCAAAAGGAAGAAGCAAAGAAAAAATAAATTACCTTTGTTGGAACTGAACCACATCCTATTGAAATTAGACAGTCAATGCGTGTATCAGGCCATAAAAGCTGTGCTTCTCTTATGGCAAATATGGTTGGATTATTTGCTACAATGGCTCCATCTTGCCAACGATTCACATCTGAATTTCAAATAATAAAATAACAGCCACATATCGAAAAAGCTCATGAATATAAGTACTAATGTGAGAATAAAAAATAAAATACCAGGGAATAAGAAATGATTACCATCTGAGAAATCATCGAGGTAATATGGAGCAGCAGATGATGCTCTTATAGCTTCCCATATCCGATGCTTGCAGCTTCCAATAGAAGCACCACGCCGACTAGTGATTTGTGCACTAGGGATAGCTGTTCCAATTGCAGTAACTGCTGGACTTTCAGCCATTCCTAATGGCGACTCTGGGGTACCAGCTGGATACTACAGAAGGAAAAAATATGTTATTTGGCAAATTGAGTATATTTCACAGTAGATAAGCATTCTCTGTGGTTTGTTTGGTAAATACTGACTACCATGCACATGTCAATCAACTTTTGGAAATCCTGATGGGACCCTTGCTTACTAGACAAACTGAGTAGCAAACATATCATACAAGATTCATTGTGTCAGCATGTCTTATTATTAAGCAATACATGAGAAGTCTTTTTAGCAAGTTAAAGACCAAGTGAATGGTTCACAGATAGATTAAATAATATAAAAGCACTAGTCATAACCAAAATGTATTTATTGGTAAACACCAACGGGTTCATGTTATAGCAATAGTCAATGAATAATGACTCCCTTTACAACTCATGGTTAGAAGATGATCCATTTGGCATTCAACTTTCACATAAGTAGGTTTGACAATTAAGCAAGATAAACTATATTGCAAGCCCAGAAGGAAAGAAAAATAACATGAAATTCTAAATGTCATCTTGAATTGAAGAAAGAGGTACTTACTCTTAACTCCTAAGTAATAAAATCCATATTTCTATGTATAAATTAATAATTACCTTCAAATAAATACAGCACCATGCATTCGCACTAGCAAATAATACACTACAAACGGACAAACCTGATAATTCCGGAATAAAAATGGTTGAGCTGGCGTCACACTAACTAGAGTAGACACTACGAAAACTTTGGGAATGCCCTTCACTGCAGATTCTATCAAAAGATCACCATCTTCATCAGCACACATCTCTTTCAACAGTCTTTCAAATTGATCTGCACTATGCTGCATGTAAAATTTGTTGTAAGCTATGCTGCAGCATAGAAAAACATTGGAAGGAAAACATTAAAGATGTCCATACTTTTGACCCATGTACAACCACTCTAAAACTTTGTGATGAACTTTTGAAGAGCTGATCAAGCTTCTCCCTCCATGTTGCAGCTTCATTATCCTTAGGAGTAGGTTCAGCAAAGACAAGTTTTCCTGAAAGTGAGCAGTGACAGAAAATTAAATGTTACACTTAATCAACATAAGGGAAATAGTGCATTCCACAGTCCAGACTATTCACCAAGCTCTTTGTATATATCTTCACATTGATCCAAGGTCATTTGTTTAATTCCAAGAGCTACCGCAAGCATACCACCCGTTGATGTACCACATATCAGGTCAAACATTTCATGAATACGCTTTCCGGTTCCTTGCTCAATTTGTTTAAGCATCTGAACTGTTGCTAGACCCTTCATACCACCACCATCCATTGACAGTATACGCAATCCTTGCTTCCCAACAGGCTTTCCTCTTATTGCTCGACGCAGGTTCTCATTTTCACCTTTAGTTAGCACAAGCAAAGAAATAGTAAAAATTTTCTCAGGTGTATACAGATCATATACTCACACTATAAGTAAACATCAGATAAACACAGCAAATATGATATACCAAGAATTGCCAAAGCACGTGCTGCAGCCTTGTTTACACGTGGCACAGGCATAACTGTGAGGCGCAATAGAAGTTCCCGCAGGCTTTCAGAATGAGATAGAGTGCGACGATTTTCTGAACAGAAAGCTAAATTGCCAACAGCCAGTATTGACAGACACTGCACCTGTTGAAAGAAAAATTATAGTAATGTAGTTCTAACATCTTGCCATACAAAAACAATACAACATCTTAAATTCAAATTTGACCCCAAAAAGAGACAAATACATCATATAACAGAAAAGACTTACCTCTGTGTTTTTATTTGCACAAAGTGATTTAAGAGACTTGAGGACATCCTTGGTCAGCATCTTTTGAGCAACGCTATCAGATGCAAATGCTAATGTGACCAGAACTTGCAATACAGAGATCAGTTCTTCTTGATCCACTGACCTCAAAAGTGATTCGATGGGTTGCATAATGTCAGACTTAATCAACTGCATTGCCAAAGAAACATCTGCTGCCAATGATGAGAGAGCAAAGCATGCTTGTTCAACCTGAAATACATCATAGGTGCTTGAACTTTTCATTCAAATTCCATGGATATGCTATATATTTGTATACATATCTTAGAAACCACATACCACATGACGGTCATCACTGCTTATCATACTTATCAGCTGTCGTATAGCATTCTCTTCTTTACTAATAGCCACACGATTGCTATGATCTTGCATGATTTTGGCTAATGCAGATGCCAACAGTGGATGATGACATGAAGAGAACCGGAAAATAAGAGAGAAAAAGGCACTGAGCTTGTGCCTTGATGCAATAAAATAGGAGCTGTTTTCTGTCTGTAATCACTGACGAGGATTATAACCATGAACAAATAAATAGGAGTGGCAGAAGATTAGTGAAAATTGTAAAACTCTGTTACCTCTATGTGCACATTCACTGATTTCAGATTTTCAGTGGCCTCAATTCTAATATTAGCAAGTGACAAATGTCGAAGATTGTGCAATGGTAAAATTTCTGGAAGAAACTCGAGAGGATTACCGAACAGTCTTAGAACACGAAGTTCAGCCATAGCCCTGCCATAGAGCTGAAGAGAAATGTTAAGACTAATAGTATATTGAGTGGCATAAAACAACATAAAAGGCATTAAAAGAAATGCCAATTAAATGACCTGAAATCCAGAAGTGGTCTGACAAGTTTATTATGTTCCAATGACAGTTCAACCAGCATAACACATTGCCGCAACTCAACTGTTCAAAAAAAAAAAAAGTTGATCCATCTTAATTAGCAAGCCATGTGAGAAAAGTTTCAGAAGGTCTTACACAATAGAGTATAAAGTAGTTAACAACTTAAGCAAACTGCCTAGGTAAAATCTTTAACATTTGATGTATACCATGTTAGCATTCAGGCTTACCAGGAACAGAACTAAGCATATTGTTGTCGACTCTTAGAACCTTCATGCTTCTCAATTCACCAAGCTCTGGTGGCAAAAGTAATAACTTATTGTTGTCAAGATATAGCTTCTCCAGAAGTGGTAGCTTTGTTAGTTCCACTGGAAAAACCTGTTAAAATTTAGACAGTTTGTATCAATGGAAGTATGTTCAAAAGCCACACAAGGATTTTAGTATAAAGCTAAAAGGTTTATTGCAATAGTTTGTGTGATGACAAAAGCACACAGTGACCTGACATAAATCGTGTTAAATTGCAACTTCTAGCTGTTGGACTGGAAATATATACTTGCAGAATAAGTTTAGTTTTAATGTGG
The DNA here is from genome assembly GCF_036884655.1 of Musa acuminata AAA Group. Lineage (NCBI taxonomy): Eukaryota > Viridiplantae > Streptophyta > Magnoliopsida > Zingiberales > Musaceae > Musa > Musa acuminata. The sequence continues at coordinate 33,811,320 of NC_088332.1, read as the reverse complement.
TAGACAAAGACAAATTTGTTGCTCCAGTGTAGAAGGCAACTGCACAAGCAGTAACAGTGGCCCCATAAGCATGTCATCAACTCAGTTTCCCAAATGCACAACTTATGGTAGACTACTGCAGAGACCAAACAAATGTTAAGATGAAGGTTTTCCAGGAGTGTCAACTCAAACACGGAGTAAGTTTCAATTATAATGCCACGGGATCAAGGACAGATGGTCATATGTTAAAAGTTTTTTAACAATTCTTGAAATATTGTATGGGAGAACTCTCAAGTTTGAAACTGTGAAGCACAATGATGATCATCACGATCGTGTTCGAATTTACACACAGATAGCAAGGCATCAAGATCTAATGACAAAGACAAAGATCTACCGAAACAAAGTAAGTCGATCCCAGAAAAGATCAAGATTTTTAAGCATGGGACAGCATAGTACTCACAGACAAGCCACAGCCGCACAGGCTCAACACCGTCACACTCTTCCAGTGATCGGCCAACCCCTGGACGCCATTCGCCGGCCCGGACGGTGCTAAATTGGACCGGATCAACCGCGTCAAGACCCCGAGCCCGTCGGTCTGCTGTCCGGACCCAGCCGCCTTGGACATCCGCACCGATCTCAACGGCTCCCGCCGCTTGAGTACCTTCATCTCCACCTCGACGCAGCCGCGCTCCTCGTCCCCACGCAGATCCAGCACCACGGCGTCCTGCGGCGGGGGAAGCGCGACCATAAGCTGGGACTGGAGGCGGAGAGCGATCTGCTCCTCGTCGTCGCCAGCGGTCCAGTCAAGGTCAATCCGGAGCCCCAGCTCCCCGGAGGAAGGGCGCCGGGGCGATGGCGGCTGAGGTGGCGGCGGCGGCGGCGGCGGGGGTGGAAGGGGAGGAGGGGGAGGAGAGGAGGAGGAGGAGGGGAAGTCGTCGTCGTCGGCATTGGCACCGGGCTCGCCGTAGTCAAGGGAGAGGTGGAAGATCTCGGAGGGGCGCTTCCACCCCAACCCCCAGGACTGCATGACCTCCCGCGATGGAATTCTTGGAGGGTTTCGAGGGGATTTGGGGTTAGGGTTTGTGGTAGGAGATGGTAGACGGGGAAGAAGCAGCAGCCTGGAGATGGAAAAGAGGACGACAGATCGGCGAAGGGAGGCGGCTTTACGTTTTCTTTCTTCCTTCCGGTTTCTTGGTGCGTGTTGTTGTTGGCGTTGCTGTGTCCTCCACGGGACACGCAGTAGTTATGTCAGAATTGTAGACGCTTAGATACGTATATTAGAGAAAATAAGAAGACGGGAAGGTCGTGTGGGCTGCGCCACGATGGGGCGGCGATAGGCCCAGCACGGACCCGAATCAGATCGCGAGTCTAGGCGCGACACGACCTTGGAGTAGTCGAACTGGGCTGTGGTGTGGCCCAGTTCGTGGCGGATCTGGATGGCCTAAAGCGACTTGGGCCACAACACAACATGTTGACATCCTCACAGCCTCTAAAACATTGAGATTTGACAAAGGTTGGGATGCAGGTGGAGGTCTCATCCATTGAAGGCTGCTAATGGTTTGAACCACCAGCAGCAAGAACAGAGAACGATTCTTATGACAAAGCATGGAATGAATGGCAAATAACTCATATGTTTTATTACGTATTGGCAGTCATCAGCTCTGATGGAAATAACTTGTAGTTTCTGAAGTCCTCTTTGATCAGCTGGATTATCGACCAATTCATGTTTATCTGATGTGTATCACATAATCCTCTGTCTGCTTCAGATGCCAGTTTGTCAGATCATAATATCATCATGAACTATGTTATTGAACTCTGCTCTTTTTCTTTTTTTTTTTCTTTTTTTCATACTCTGTTTATAAAGTTATCCACAAGTTTCTCTTTCTTTCCTTTATACTAACGAAGTAAAATTTATTGTTGATCATAAATAGCGCTGAGATGTTGGATGTGCCACAGAGCCACCTCAAGATAGAAATCTTATGCAACTTATAATGATCTGCAGTTTAGCTTCCTTATTAAGTTGATTAGGGGAAATGTTATTATCAAAGAGTGAAGACACTGTAGTAGAAACGACAGGCTGCTGCAGTAGAGACGTAGCAACTACCAAAAGAGAGCACGAGTTCTTAAAAGATTAGACTGCTGATGACTCTTTGCTCAATGCATGAATTACATTAAAAGTTTGCGATGGATGCCAGTGGTATCCAAATCAGTCCGACGAAGTTTGAGGTTTGACCTGTATAAAGGCGGAGGTCGGGTCAAGTTTCTAACACCATCCTTTGACTGACGCTAAAGTTAGTAGCCAGTAAAGTTGGAGTAATTTGATTGAGTAGTCACTGATCTCAATTAATGTGGCCTGATTGAAATTGATTTGGAAAGAAATATTTTAGTCTTCCAATACCAAACATAATTCACTTGGGTGGTTTCCAAATTACATGCAGTAATCCTCTCTACATGCCATATCCCCTCTAACATGCACAGTTGATACAGGTGGGATGGGAATCATCCTTTCAAATCCTTCTTTCAGATTCTTAACACAGTCTTATTGTTGTATGGTGCAGTTTGGTAAAGGTGAGTGAGATTGATTTTGGCTTAACCTTCCTGCTTAGGCAGACCACCAAAGAAGTTAAGATTTGTATCAGAGCCAGACGGTCAAGCGGTTCTTTTGCCTGTTCATTGATCCTAAAGGTCCCCGGCGATTTAATACAATGGGTTCAGATTATAATGTCTTTGCTCATCTATATTGTTGAAGTGACAAAAGTTTCTGCATGAGTTATCACTTGCATTTCAAAGATGCCATGTACGAGTTCTTTAAGGGCTGTCTTAGATGACCATGCGAGGGTTATGATGATTCCTGCTTTGTTAAAGTGAATGGGAATGGCATCTTCTAATCTTTTAACCTCCTTTAACAATGGAACCCTTTGCTAAAGAATTCCTTCACTTGGTGGTGATGATGACTCTTGTAAGAAGGAACAAGTTGCACAGATCATTGCTCCCCTTAATATATAAAACATTGCTTGCAAGCAGAAATAAGGATCTGCTTGATGAGAGGCATGAGTGCAGTGATATTGTGAAGTTCTCTTTCTTTGTCACTCGAGTGAGATCACTAAATGCACAAGTCCCGAATCCACATCTTCTAGGTTTGATGTTTGAACCACCTAAATTTCTAGCCAATTCTGGATGCAATCTGTTGACTTGTTTTTTGTCTTTGGATAATGATGTTCTACCAAAGCCCAATATTGTTTTTTTTTTTTGTCTTTTTACTCAATGAAATACTTGCCACAAAGTTATCAGAGCTAGCAGTTTCAAATTCAGAAAATGATTCCAAATCTAAGTCAATTTAGATGTTTTCTAATGCCTCTAACAAGATCTTCAGGGATTTAGGTTTTTAGCTGCTTGCAAACATTTTCAAAGATTCCTGTATTATTATTTGGATGGGTCCAAATGGGAGTCCAAAGGTCTACTAGTCTACCATGAAAAAGAATATTCCATAATGAATTCACAGATTATTATTTTATCTGTAGAGGCAATAGAATCAGATACCTTGTGCTTCAGATTTCCTGTAAATCTAATCAAGCATGCAGACAGATGTCAGCACCGACCTAGTCAAGTAAACAATACAAGTTGTTCCCTGCAAAACACAGATATATAGATTATTTGAAGAAGCAATCTTATACTAAGTTTGCTGTCCTGCAAGAGTTACTTGAAGCTTCTGTTTCTTCCTTCTGAATGAATGACTAGGCACCATAGCAATTAGATAGTTTTATGATTTGAAATGTTTACTGATCACATTTAGAAAGTGTTATGAATTAAATCTCTGGCCACAGATCAAGATGCCACAACAAAAGCTTTTGGGGTTACTTTAGTTCCATAGTAGAGTGCCTTCTTTGGCTTTCCTTGAGAGAGGCCTCCCAACTTTTCATCAGCATGATCTTTGCTGTTTCTTCCACCAACCTAACACATCATTGAGGCTTTCATTTCTCTTTAGACTGGATGGAGTGAGTTGAAGTATTCATCCTTTGTCTTGAACATGGAATATGAAGGGAGCGACCATGTAAACCACCAAACCTCTGATGTGCCCAATTCTGCTTGGTCAGGGTAGCAGAGAGATATTACTGCTCCAATCGATGATTCGCATTGATCAATCATCACAGGACCACAATTTTTGTTCATTCCTCTAATATAATTTCCTTGGAAATAAGCATGATTCATCATCTTATATTTTCTTTAGCAAATGTTAACGTATACTGGATTTGGTTGACTTGCATGCTCAACCTAATCTTCATGATAAGTATTTAGAATATATGTCAATACAAAAACAACGACAATAACATTGTAAGTAAATCCTAATTATTTGAGGTTAGCTACTTGATCTTTTATCATCATTCAAATAAATAAAAAATTATATGTTTAATTACATTCAGAATATTTATATCTTTATTTATAATTTCTATTAAAGTATTTTTAGATCTTTCTTTTATCTTTTCTCACATCATTAATATTAATTATTTTACTTTTTCAAACTATATATCTGGAGGAGAGTCTCCTCTGCTTATATAATCTTAAATGATTTTTTCCTTTTTTATTCTCAATCAATACCCAATTGTTTATAAATAAAGATTTTTTTTTTCATCTTTCCTCATACATTTATCTTAATATTCTTATCTTAGTAATATAAACTTTTTATATTTTTTTTTTAACTATCCAATACTCAAATCCATAAAGTATTGCTAGTCTTACAACTATCTTATAGAATTTTTTTTTTTAATCTCAAAGGTATCCAATGATCACATAAGACTCTTAACACCTCTCACCATTTTAGCAATCCTATTTTTTGTTTTATGAAAAATATCTTTATTGATCTCTTCATCTTATTGAATAATTAATCCAAGATACTTAAAGCTTTTACTTCAAAAAAGTTTATATATCTAATTTAACTATATTTTCTTATCTAGTTCTAAAATCACTAAAATTATATTTTATATATTAGGTTTTAGTCTTAGTTAATCTAAAACTTTTAGTTTCTAAGGCTCACCTCCATACCTCAAGTTTATAATTAATTTAAGTTAAACTCTTATCAACTAAGATAATATCATCAGCAAATAACGTATACCAAGGAGGTTTTATCATATAAGTGACTAGTAAATTTATCCATTATTAATGTGTAAAGATAAGGACTTAATATAGATCCTTGGTGTAATCCTATATTAATAGAAAACTCACTAGGTACACTCTCTATCGTTCTAGCATTAGTAACTATATTAACATATATATCTTTAATAACATCAATATAATTAGTGATACTTTTTTTTTTCTAGAATCCACCATAATAAATCTCTAGGATCCCTATCATATTTCTCCATATATTTTTAATTAATTATCATAATAAATAAATAACTCCTATGATTGACCTTTCAATCATAAATTTAATTTTTTTTAAAAAAAATATTTCATATTTTATCCTACATTTGATAATTATTTATCAAAGTTTTATAGTATGACTCATGATTTTAATTCCAATAAAATTTTAATAATTTTATATGTCACCCTTTATTTTATAAATTAGAATAAAAAAAATTATTCACCATGTATTTTTCTGAATCTCACGATTTTGTTAAATAAGTTAATTAATTAAGTTATTCTCTTATCCCCTAAAATTTTTCTGATGTCAATAGGGATACCATCAAGCCCATAGTCTTAGCTATTTTTATCTTCTTTAATGTCTCTTTTACTTTATTAGCTTTAATTTTTATAAATAAATATATATAATTATTAAATCTATCACTATTATTTATTATTAAATATAACTCCTACGTGCAATATTAATTAAATAATTTATTAAAAAAATTATCTTTTTCTTAATCTTGTTATCATTAATAAGTATTCTTTCTTTCATCTTTATCTTTAATGCATCTAATATTACCTAAATATTTATACGTTCTTATTTTTAGTTTTAGCAATTCAATATATATCTTTTTCACTATTTTTAATACCTAATTTATTATAAAATTTATCATAAGTCTTATATCTTATTATATTAATCACTTATTTAGCCTTTTTTAGATTCTTTATATTTTTATTTTTATAATTTTATCAATATTTAAAATATAATCTTTCAATAAAAATTATTTTTTGAACTTCCTCACACCACTACCAACTCCCTCTTTAAGATTACATTTCTATCTTTAGTTTCACTAAGAATTTATTTTGTCAAGCTCCTAATCTTAGTAATCCTTTTAGTCTAAATAATATTAATATTATCCCCGTTTCAAGTCCTCATCTAAATAACTATTTTTTTATTTTTTAAATAAATAGCTAATACCATTAACCTATATCGTTTCATCAAATTTTCATGAGGTATAACTTTATAATCCACACAAATAACCATATCTTTGTCTTATCCATTTCCCCTGCCATGCTTTCCACACTCAGAGAAGCAAGAAATGGCATGCGGTAAGTTTCATGCTGTTAAGATGTTTCTTTCTCGAAAGCAAAGAGATGGCATGCGGTAAGTTTCATGTTGTAAAGATGTTTCTTTCTTGAGAGCAAAGAGATGGGCATGGAGTAACTCCATGTTGTTGATACGTATCTTTCAGCACCGACTTCGATGCACATCTTCCAGTCACAATTCCCCACCAACACTTTACCCATTTAACTCAATGGAAGCTTAGCATTTTGCACCAGCGAATCATGTCTCTCTCATGATTGGTCAACCATCTCCTCGCGTACCGTCCGCTTGTTACCACGTACACCCGAGTGAGAGTGAGAGAGAGAGAGAGAGAGAGAGAGAGAGAGAGAGCGAGAGAGCGCACCACATTACAAAAGGGAGGGAGAGGAGAGGAAAACAAAAGATCACCAATAGCTACATAGCCATTCGTTGGACTCCTCGCCGCCCCTCTCCTTCCTTTGTTGATGGCCAAGTCTGGCCTTCAACTCTCCTCCTCCTCCTCTGTCTCCACCACCGCCACCACCAGCACCTAATGACCATGACTCAGGTCAGCCACGCTTTGGTCCATCTCGAAGCCAAGTGGGCTCGCCTTGTTCGCCGCTTCTTCCACGCCGTGCGTAGCCACCTCCTCTCTTGTTCCTCCCCGAATGGTCGGTACCGGCAGCTTAAGGCCAACCAAAGTGCTCCAGACCCCACGGTGGCCCGGGACATCCCCAAGGTGGATACGGGACATGCGCCGGTGCGCACGGATATGGAGGTGGATTCCGACGTGCTGTCGTTGAAGGTCAGCCTCCTCGGCGATTGCGACATCGGAAAAACAAGCTTCATGGTATATGCACATGCAATTCTCGATCATCGGCAAGAGACTTTGTCCTTCTTCTTTCTGCTGCTAATATTGCTGTTGGCGTATGTGGTAGATGAAGTATGTGGGCGATGTGGAGGAACAGAGAGGAGTAGAAATGGCAGGACTGAATCTAATGGATAAAATCTTCGTAGTAAAGGGAGCGAGGATCGCCTTTAGGATATGGGATGTGGGAGGTAAAGATGAGATTTATCTTCTTCAGATATAAATAATCTTGGGATGATTGTTTTCTGGCCCATTTGGTGTTCTTGTTGATTGAGCTTGGAATAATTTCCTAGGTGATGATCAATTTCTGGATCATGTGCCCATTGCCTGCAAAGATGCTGTCGCAATTCTTGTAATGTTCGATCTCACCAATCGATGTACGCTAAACAAGTTAGTATTTCCTTGCATCATCTCTCTTCTTCTTTTCATACATTTCATTAGTGACTGATGGATCGAGGCATCATGGCTTCGTTTCTCCACAAAGAAAGAAATATAGGAATTAGAAGTAGGAGCATGTTATTGATGCTGAAGCTGATGCTGTGTGGGCTTCTTTTTCCTCAGTGCTATTGCCTGGCATCATCGAGCAAGGAGATGGAACGCGGTATTGACGTTTTCCTGTTCCCTTTACCAACTACATAATGGTTGCTTATGCTGATAATATCGAGTCATCTTTTTTTTTTTTTGTCTGCTTCATTCAGACGGCAATTCCGATCTTAATAGGGACCAAATTTGATGATTTTGCTCGGCTTCCTCTTGAAATGCAATGGACGATCGTGAATCAGGTACTATGCCATTTCAGTTTGCTGTAGCTCAGAATAGAGACGGATAGGATTCCATGGAGACAATGCAGCTGTATCATTCGATAGGCACTGCCAAGATCTGATACTTAGATTATCATTTGAATCGATCTTCATGACCAGGTCAAAAGTGTCAGGTTTCCATTCCAGAAAGCACTACTCTCCTAACTTCTTCCACCATCTTTACGTGTGGTGGCTGCTTGAAGTCAAAGAGATGATGATGCCTTCTCCATCAAGACAGATAGAATACAGATGAATGAACTCTGCATTGCATTCCATCTAGGAAATCTCAGTCTCAGATTCGAAACTGAGGATAAAGTAGGATCACAGAGATGACCTTAACCATCAAAAATTAGTTGTGTGTGACCTTGGAGTGCTATGTTGATGCAGAAATGAGCAAGGATTTGTGTGTGTGTGTGTGGTGTATACAGGCCAGAGCATACGCAAGAGCGATGAAAGCAACTCTGTTTTTTTCCAGCACCACCCACAACATTAACGTGAACAAGATCTTCAAGTTTATCGCGGCCAAACTGTTCAACATGCCATGGACGGTGGAGAGAAATTTGACTATCGGAGAACCTATCATTGACTATTAGGTTCTTCTTCTCGGCTTCTTTCTCACTATTTTTCTTTGCTTTCTTTCCCTTTGGTTGTTTCTTCTCGGTCACCTCTTCTTATTTGGTTTACACCGCCAGCTGCTCGTGTTGCCTAGTGCAAGATTGTAAATACCAACAAGCTCCACGACAAAGTGTGATGATCCTTTGTCATTCGAGAGCCATTCATATTGTTCGATGCAGAGAATGATAGTTTCAAGATCAAAAATATGCCCACAAGCAAGTGGAGATTCATGTCCACCTGAACAGCAAACTCTTGTGCACAATGCATTTCCCGGCTAGCTTGGTGATGCATCTCATCACCTGTTCCGACACATACATATTTCGTATTCGTTGATTTTTTTTTCTTTCTAAAAATACAATATATTAACTTTGTTGGTCAGTATACAAAAGACACATCAACTTGGTTTATTTTCTTTTATATATATATATATATATATATATATATATATATATATATATATATATATATATATATTCAAGAAGAGAATAAAAAAAATTTGACATATGTCACATATCTTCGATCAAGTTTCGTAATGTTCCAGGAGCAGACCAACTTAAGAAGAATCTGACTTCAAATATATCAACTTAGGATAATCTTACACAGCAATCTTGGATCTATCTCGTATCATCGTAGTTTCATAATAGAAGATACTCTTTTCTTCAACACATATGTGCCTAATAAATAAGGAATTACTAGTATCACTTCTTAAAAGGAATCTCAAGCTTCGAAAATTGATTCTCTCATAAGATTCATCATAATTAAACTTACTTTTATCCTATTATTGTCCACACCAAAAAGATACCTACCGATGAACTCGACTTTGCTCATGGTCAAATCATAGGCCAACACCAAAACAACAACCTTACAAGAAAAAAAATGTTATAATTAAACCAACTTACTCGGATCGATCGATCAATCAAGTCTACATCATTCATTACCGGTAGAAATATGTCCTCTTCGTATTGGTAATTTTCTTCGCCAAAAGGCATAACAACAATAAGAAAGAGAGAAAATGAAAGATGTTCCCTCTTCTTTTCCCCTATAATCAATCCAAAGCAACTTTTTTGTATTCAAGTAAAGCATATTCTCACACATGTCATCCGAGAGAGGAGAACATGGACAGCAGGAACAAGCCCTAAACGTACACAACACACTGCCATAGCCCCCCCCCCCAAGCCCACAGGCCTCTCCATAAGAGGCACAACTCCGAGTTCCAACCCAGTCCAAGATAAGTAGACTGAAATCTGCAAAGAACTCCAGCCGCATGCGCTTGGGGTTTATCCACTACACTTGCTGCTTGCCTCTGTCGTCTTGAATTATCCCAATTACCTGTACATGACCTCTTCTAATTCTTCTTCTTCCATCATCTTTACTGCTGCAATTGGATAGCAATTCTTCACCCCCATCATCCAGTTGTTCCTCACCGCCCTTCACCTGTCGACTTCTTGTATCGTTCCTCTCCTTCATCTTCTTTCTCATGGCTCGCGCATGATTCTACCTGGAACAGAGTTCACGCTCCATCACCGGTGCCTCGTCCTTTTTTAGAGTTTTCTGGTCCCATCTCACAACCACTATAGGAGATTGGAGTTCATCACACCCCTACTGTCTCAACCGTCTTCAGATGACACCCTGTCTCTCCGAGTGAGCCCATCGACACGAGAGCCAATGATCAGTCTTTGACCTACCACCTGTCGTTGCGTTCTACTTGTTTGAGAAATTTCCTCAATGGCTTTCTCGACGCTGTTCGTGCATCCTTGTGTTCTTCCTCGTAAACCGAGTTGCGTATCCCATCCTTTGGTGCATAAACCGTCAGCTTTCGTGCCGTTTGCATCGCTCCGAGGTCTCGCGGCACTGTCGACAGCTTATGACCTTGATCCTGTCCATCAAGTCCCTCCCAATTTCACCCTGAAAGACCTTCTTGACATCCTTCGCCGGCAGAAAGATGCAGAATCTTCGGTTCGGCTGCTTAATTGGGCTTCAAAACAATCGCATTTTACGCCTACATCTCCCGTGTACGAAGAGATCCTTCAACAGCTCGGAAAGGAAGGATCTTTTGAGAAAATGATAGCTCTACTCAAGGTGATGCAGACGTCAGACTGCAAGATAAGCCAAGGTACTTTCCAGATTTTTATAGACAGCTATTCGAGATTTCAACTGTTTGATGAAGCTGCTGATGTAGTTGTCAATTTAATGGACGAATTTGGAGTTGAAGTAGACACATTTATTTGCAATTTTCTGCTCAATATATTGGTGGAGGGAAGTAAGATCAAGCTGATTGAGGCGGTGTATTCTATGATGCTTGATAGGGGAATCCAGCCAGATGTTTCTACATTTAATATTTTGATAAAAGCTCTCTGTAAAGCTCATCAGATTAAACCAGCAATCCTGATGATGGAGGAAATGTCCAGCTATGATCTGGCACCGAATGAGATAACTTTCACCACCCTGATGCAGGGCTTCATTGAGGAGGGGAATATGGAGGCAGCACTGAGGGTAAAGACCAGAATGTTGGATATGGGATGCTCTCCAACGAATGTAACAGTTAATGTCTTAGTAAATGGCTACTGCAAGCAGAAAAGATTAGAGGAAGCTCTTGGGTTTATACAAGAGGAATCTACCAAGGGATTTTGCCCTGACAATTTCACTTTTAACACTCTGGTAAACGGACTGTGCCGAGCTGGGCATGTGGGGCATGCGCTTGATATCTTAGATGTGATGCTCCAGGAAGGGTATGATCCTGATATTGTAACTTATAACACGTTAATTGCAGGGTTATGTAAATTGGGGGAGATTGAGGAAGCAATGGCAGTCTTGGATCAGATGGTAGAGCGAGACTGCTTGCCGAATATGGTGACTTACAATACTCTAATCAGCACCTTATGTGCAGAGAATAGACTCGACGAGGCTATGGAACTCGCTCGTGCGCTCACTCTCAAAGGTCTTTTACCAGATGCATATACTTTCAACTCTTTGATCAGTGGGCTCTGTAGGGCTGGCAGTCTCAAAATTGCACTGCAGATGTTTGAGGAGATGAAAATCAGTGGATGCCCACCGGATGAGTTTACTTACAACATACTGATTGACCACCTTTGTTTCAATGGGAAGTTAGGGAAAGCTGTAGCCTTGCTGAAGGAAATGGAGTCAAATGGTTGTGCTAGAAGCATTGTGACATATAATACACTCATCGATGGGCTATGCAAGAACATGAGAATTGAAGAAGCTGAAGATGTATTTCACCAGATGGAGATGCATGGGGTCTCAAGGAATTTGGTAACCTATAACACCATAATTGATGGCTTGTGTAAGAATAATAAGGTTGATGAAGCTACAGAACTTATGGATCAGATGATACTCGAAGGACTGAAACCCGATAAGCTCACATACAATTCGTTGCTCACACATCATTGCAGACAAGGGGATATAAAGAAAGCAGCAGATATAGTTCAAACTATGACATCAAATGGCTGTGAACCTGATATTGTTACATATGGAACTCTGATAGGAGGTCTGTGCAAGGCTGGTAGGACTCAAGTTGCCTGTAAGCTTCTCAGAACCATACAGATGAAAGGAATGGTCCCAACTCCTAAAGCATATAACCCTGTGATCCAGGCACTCTTTAAGCAGAGAAAGACTAGAGAAGCTGTCAGGCTCTTCAGGGAGATGGTAGAGAAGGCTGAGCAGCCAGATGCTATCACATATAAGTTTGTCTTCCGTGGTCTGTGTCGTGGAGGAGGACCGATTGGAGAAGCTGTCGATTTCCTGGTGGAGATGACAGAGAAGGGATTCTTGCCAGAATCTTCTTCTTTTTCAATGCTTGCTGAAGGCCTTATTGCATTGGCCATGGAGGACAAGCTTAACATGGTTGTTGAACTGGTCATGGAGAAGGCTAATTTTTCAGAAAATGAAATTGCCATGGTAAAGGGTTTTCTTAAAATTCGCAAATTTCATGATGCACTGACCACCTTTGATCGTCTGCTAAATAACAGAAGGCCTGGAAGCAGATATAAGTAGTCATCTATGCAAAGAAGATCCATCTCTGAAGAATTTCCAGGGAAAAAGGGACTCTGAAGAATTTTTGGGAGAGGAGAGCCACTTTTGTTTAAAAGTTCCCTACCTGGTTCAAACAATGTGCAGAACAGGTGAGAGTGGATAAAAAGTTTCATGATGTTAGATGGAAACAGAGTTCAGGAATTGGTTACACACAGCTTAACATGTTAAGGTCACCTGGTATTTCTTTTTGCAACATAACATGTTCTTCGATTAATTTGATTTCTAGACAGGTAAATTTGCTGCTTGGAAAAAGCACATGACTCCAGTAGAATAACAAAAGTTCCTTATAAGATGATTTATTATGCATGCTTCTGATTGTATTAAGCATCAGGTTCTATCTCATATGAGCAATAGAGCAGTTGTTTGGCTGAATGCTTATCAAAAGATTTCTAATTGCAAAAGCCTGAATGTTCGTACATTCATGGATCTCAAGTTGAACCAATTTTTTACTATCATGGTTTAATCTCATTAAATCTGTCCTGTCCTATCTTTGATGCCCTACCGAGTTAGATACTCTCATGAATTTCTTTTTTTTTTTTTTGTATTTGTAGCTTTCAAGAGTGAGGAAGGTCCTCCCATCGACACATTCAGTTTCTTCATAAAGTCCAAGCTGGTTCTTTACTTTACACTGAGCTACTTGTTATCCACAAAATATGGATTTTTAATATAAAATTTGCAGAGGCTATTTCCATTTCCATCTATATTGGACATAATAGCTCTGATAATTGTGACTCTTCTTGTATATATTTGTACTAATGATGCATAATGTTAGTAATGCATCCAATTTTGTGTATAATATATCATTGTTTTTTTCTTAATTTAACTCTTGCTCATTTGTGGTGTCCTTTAAACCAAAGATCTCCATTTCTGTGATCTTTTTCTGGACTTGGAAATCAACTTGGAGAACATGAACACAAGTGTGGCACACTAGAGATCCAAGAATCAGCTCCAGGGCTTTTGTAGAAATTGTCACATATACTGGTTACTTGTTGTTGGAGTACTACAGTTATATTTATGCAGTTTATATTTAATGCTCTGTGCCATCTTATTTTTGCTGTTTCTTGGTTTCTTTTTGTTTTTCAGTTGGTAGTTGTGCATCATTAGTGATTATAATTCAATCAAGCTAAGCTTGCAAAGATGTCCATTTTGATTCAATTTGGCATGGTGCAGTTCAGTTCAATCTGACTTGGATGGCCGATTGCAATCTATTGGTAAATGTCAGCTGTTGTTTGTCCTCCAGATAACTTGGTTTAAATAATTGAATGATAATGGTTATTGTCTAGTTGACTGCTTCTGTATTTTGAATATGCCATCTTTGAACAGTGATGATTTTTGTTGCACAATCAGGTTTGAGTATTGAACCACATATAGGGACCGTGGACTAATTTTTGATTCATCGTCGGTTTAATATTGAACAGTTTTTGTGGTATATTCCTGGTGCTTCAACTTTTTCAAGTTGATAATTTAGATAGATATATGGAGATTTTTCACAATTAGGTTAGCTATCTTTATTATCTGAGGAATTGGGAAGTCATCTTGCATCAAATTGGTGAGTTGCATTCTTTTCTCCTCGTAAAGTGTTGTCTTGACTTTGATAACTTAATCAGGATAGGCTTTGTCCACGGGTGCCTCGATTAATTCTATCGACTTCTGGTATGGGAGGGACTAGGCAAAACTTCGAGGGTCAATAGGCGATGCTTCAAATCGTGTCTTTTTCGATAGAGAGATCGTCATTAGGTAACACTAACGCAACTCTCTCGGGTTACTTCTTAGCTCTCCAGTGTTAGTCCTCATCGAAAACTTTATCATCATATGGGAGGTCAACACCACCACCCTCAGCTTGTTCAGCATGGATCGACCTATGATTGCGTTATGTACCAAGTGGATATCGACCATCATGAATTTGGTCATCATCGTTTTTGAGTATGACTTGTTTCCAAACGTGATGTGTAGGTTTACCATCTTGAGAGGGGAGATTGAGTCGTCGGTGAACCCCATCAGTGAAGAAGTCATAGGGATGAGGTTGTTAGTTGAGAACCCAAGTTTTTAGAAAGCATCAAAATAGAAAATATCAATAGAACTATCTATATCAATAATAACCCTTTTCACTTGAGTGTTGATCATTCTCACGGAGGTCACCAAGAAACGATCATGGTTCGGGTCGAGGTACTTTTGTCTCTTCCTTTTTGAAGGTAATTTCTGAGTTATCCACGGTTCACAGGCGCTTTTCAATTGTAGCTTGAGCATAAGCTTTACTACTCAAGAAGTTGTTTTCTCCTGAGATGGGTCCACTAATGATGACATTAATTTGTCTCTCCATCGGTCCTTGAGGTCGAGGTGAAGGCTCCTAATGCCTTCGGATGAACTGCTCGAGGTATCCGGATGATTGAGTTCTTTAATCGGTTCTTTTAAGTTATAATAATCTTTTGTGTCATAGTCATAGATTATGTAAGCGATAGTACTTAGATTTATATCTTTTTACCAATAGAATATTCATCGATTGATGGCCTTTTAAGAGTCCATTCTCTTTTATATGTAAAAAAATTTCAGTTCTAGCCATATTTAGGGGATTCAACTTGGACTTCAAGTGAGGCAACTCGGGTCGTTTGCTTCTTCGTCATCTCAGAAACCTCGGGGTAGAGGTGGATCGTAGCTGCTCCTGTCTGTTAGGAAACCACAGAGAGCATCATTTGCATACTGAAAAATAAAAACAACTAGTTCCCAAAAATGGATTTATCGAATCGTTGTATGAAGATTGGGAGCGTAAAAATTGAAAACGATAAACCACATAAGATGTGTGAGACGTTCTCACATAGGGGAGATTGTACATCACCTAATCTATAGATCTCAGTCTATGGATGAAGGAGCTTTCGCAAACTCCTCTCTAGCGATGATCCAAATAGTGGATGCAAAGATAACGCACCTCCTCACTCAGCATGCTCTTTCCTTACGTTCGTACACCACCATACTACAGCAACCAAGGAGGGATCGGTTCCTCTTACTATCCTCTTGCTCCAGAGAAGGGGGCAATTAGCTAGAGGAAGAAGTAGCGAGGAGATAAAGAAGGTGGCTATAATAGGGGTTTAGCCTATGATTCCTTTAAGCTCCAACTCCAGAGCTATTTTTACTTATCATAATGGATCCTGTCTTACTAGAGATATGCTAGTCATAGGTGCATTGCAAGCTAATCATGTGAGTGATGACACGTATGACATGATACATACTCTTTTTACTTATTATTTATTTGATTTTTTTACTTTATATTGCTTGTTACATATATTGTGAAGTTTATGGATCTATGTAATGAGAATCGGATCATGATAAGATCACAATAATGAGACTGATTTGCCCTTAAACATAGACCATAAATAATCCCGATCATAGCTTACTCGAGAGGGACATCGAGATAACCGGATAGATTGGTATACTGTATACCCATTCATATGATAAAAACAGTTGGTCTCATAGTTGCTCATTTGGGGACATTAGGGATATAGTGCAGGTGCTCATTAGAGAATGAGTTCATTGATTGATCCGCTCATGGAATGCTGGATTATTAATGATACCTCATTGCCATACAGCAGTTACGTCATCCTAATGGTGTCTTGGTCCTTAGACTTGAAACACTAATGATGTCTTGTATGAGTACCCCATTCTTTGATACCGGACTTATAAACATGGAAATTCCAAATCTAGCATAACCGATCATCGGGAGTGACAACTAATCTTACAAGGGCTATTGAGTGTCGATAGAGGATCAGCCACTCTCGGTGTCATGAGAGGAATATTTTATATATTCTTGCTCAAGCAAATCCATGGCCAGTCATTTAGATTGAAAGAGAAATAGTTCTCCGAGAGAATCCGATTAAAGCGAGACTTAAGTAGAAATCATATGGGTCTGACAGTACCATGCTTGGTATATAGTTTATGGGATATTAGATAGATGAGGGACTAAATATACATGATAACTAAGGATGGATAAGTCCAATAGATTGGATTTCCCTATATCATCAATGGCCTAGTACGTCCGTAATCGATGAGTCGAATGAATTATTATGGAGATAATAACTCACATAGCTAGAAGGAATTCTAACAAGTATAACTCACGGCTAGCTCGATATTGGGCCTAGAGGGTCACACACATATGATAGGTGTTGTGACAAGTAGATGTTTAGATTTGAGATATCTGCTGGAACCCTTATCTTATTGGATGTCCAATAAGCCTATGAATTATTAGATCATAAGGATGAGATCCAATTAGAGCCAAATGAGATATTATTGGGTAGAGACCTATTAATCTAAGTGGCTTGTGTAGTTAAATGAAGATCAAGTACCAAATATGACATGATCCATTATGGTTAAATTGATATGGGGCCTCTATAAATATGAGGGAATTAAAAGGCCATAGGTCAGATCCCTTTTGGCTGTCACATCCTATTCTCCTCTCCCTCTCTCCTCCTCAACCAATAGCCCTTGTTTGAGGTGTGTGGATAGCAAGAAAGGCGAGCCCCTTCTTGATTGCATGGTGCACGTAGTGAGGAGATTTGAGCAATGATTTGAGGAGTGTCTTCGTAACTCCTACCATATGGATCACTGTTATAGAGGAGGATAGTTGACCTCCTTCATTCTCTCCTACAAATTTACAGATTTTCAAGGATGTACGATCTCTTTAGGTAAACACATCTTTCTTATACACATAATTTTCGATTTCACAAGTTTTTATACACCAATCTTCGCACGATGACAAAAGATTATTTTTCTGTAAAAATCTGAGATTTTTTGTTTCTATTCTTCTACTGCACATGTGATGTCGCCGTAGATTTTTCAATAGGATCTCCATCCAATTATCTTGGCTTAATGGATATTGGATGTTCATCCAATAACCACTATAGGTCATATTGAATCTCACTTGATCTAATAAAACATGGGCTTATTTGATATCTCATATTCAATCCTCTACTCATCGCGTTGTCCACCATGTGTGTGACCCTTTAGGCCCAATATTGAACTGGTCATAAGTTGTACTTATCAGGACTTCTTCTGATTCAATAAATTATTATCCCTATAATAATTCACTCAACTCATCGATTACGGACGTACTACGCCATAGTCCACAGATTGTATAGGGGGGTCTAATCCATTAGTCTATTTATCCTCAGTTATTGTGTATTCATAGTCTTTCATCTATCTAATATCCCATAGATTGTATACTAGGCATAATGTTGTTATACCCATTTGAAATCTATAAGAGTCTCACTCTCATTAGATTCTCCCGGAGAACTTCTTCTCTCTTAATTCGAATCTCACACTTATCATATTCATCATTATATGATCGACCCTGGCTAAGGATTTTCTTGAATGAGAACACACGGAACATTCCTCTCATGATATCGAGAGTAGATGATTCTTTATTGACACTCAATTGTCTTAGTAAGGTTGGCTACCACTCCCGGTGATTGGCTTTGCCAGATTTGAAAATTTTAAACTTACTAAGTCTGGTATTAAAGAATGAAGTACTCAAATAAGGCATCCTTATTGTCTCAAGTATAAAGATTATATACACAACTAGGACTACGAAATTACTATCTAATGATGATGTATTATTAACCATTTAATATTTCATAAGCGAATCATTCAATAAACTCATTCTTCAATAAGAACCTGTATTATATCCCCAGTGTCCCAATATAAGCAGATATGAGATTAGTTGCCTCCATCATATGGATGAGTATATAATACACCACCTTGTTCGGCTATCTCAATGTTCCCTCGAGTAACCTATGATTGAAAATATTTATGGTCTGTGTTTATAAGTGAATTAGTCTCATTATCATGATCTCATCATGATCCAATTCTCATTACCCAGATCAAAGGACATCAATATATATTTATCATATAATATAAAATGAGAACATGTAATAATAATAATAACAAAAAAGACTATGTAGCATGTCACACGTGTCATCACTCACGTGATTAGCTTGTAGGGCACCTATAACTAGCATTGTCTCGATCTTTTGTGTGTCTTCTCACGTTTATCCGAGACCATTGTCTTAACGGTGATGTATTGATTGGCCCACTAGAGTACCTCGGGGTACCATCACTAGTGGCCTCTACCAACAACTAGAAAAGGCGAGAGGGCTTGAGTCTCATCTTAAAGGTCTGTATTACAAGCAACATATGAGCATCTTCCATGCCTTGGATTTTATTAGTGAATCAAGTGATGAAGCTTGAGTATTTCCTCCTCCTGTTACATAAGTTCAAGAAGCATTATTGTTGATGGCCTCAAGCATACATTTCTAAGAAAGTGAAGCTCGAACTCCCCAGCGAGCTGAGCAAAGGAACTAATAGAGAGCGACTTTAGATGGGTATACCATTCTTGTGTTGGGCCTCTTAACATAGTCGTAAAGGCATGACACATCAAGGCGCCTAAAATGTCATACAATGATATTTGGGTGCAGAAAGCAGCGATATGATCTAGTAGGTCGATACTACTATTAAAGGCCTCCAATGATGGGAAATGAAAGTGGCTAGGATTGGCTCCTCTTGGATGTCCATGGTGAATGACGACCGACCTAAGATGGGGTTGCCCAACCCTTTCCCCTTTGGATTATTAGAATTTTCATCGTATCTCCTCCAAGCACTGATCCATTTGTTGTAGTTGAATCCTTAGGGAATCATCCATCAAATCTATCAAGTAGGTCTAAGATTCAGGTGATGCAGAGTGGTGGTATGGTGGTCTGTTGAACTCCATGGTTAGAGAGTGGGTGCTCCCTCAATCATCGGGTTGATGGGTCTTGGGGCACTGTTGAGATGTTGATATTGTGTTAGGTGGGGGGACCTTGACAAGTGCCAGTGCTGATTATGATTGAGTTGCTAACTATGGCTGAGATGGTGGCATCGCTTATTAAGCTAGTTTGGGCAAGGGTAAAGTAACAACTTGCATCATGCTCATTAGCATCTACACCTGCTAAGTGAGGTTCAGGAAAGCTTCGATAGGGATGCGTAGGTGAGTCGAGGTCACCTTTGGTTCATTAAATAAATGATAGTATTATGTCAGCGTTTGCATTGAGGTGGATGCATCCATATGCGGAAATATTGGCTATTATCCCCCCGAGTGAAAGTATTACGGGTCAGGAGCAAAACCTCCTCACTCGGGTGTTCGTTAAGAGGGTTGGTAGGCAGACAGTCTTGTGATATTAAGTCCTCCTTCTAGCACTAAAATATTAGGAAAAAATATCCTCTTGATTAGCCCAATGTGATTCGGACTCGTATGTGTAGAGTTGTTCGAGTTGCCTCCGAGATGGAAACGTCAAGCTTCTTAGGTGCCACATGAACGAAGATCGAGGTCAAGAGAAGTTTTTCATTCCGATCCATTCGACGCTCAAGTTAGTAACCCAAGGTGTCCAAGTGCGGACTCGAATAGTTAAAAGAAGTCCATTCAGAAGTTGAGCATGCATACCTAGTCATAAAGGATAAGAAGAAAACTTGTGATTGCCTTTCTGGTAAGGGCAAAAAAAAAAGTTTATAATTTCTTTTATGGTCATAAAAGACAAGATGGGAGCTTACAATTGTTTGCTTTGGATTTTCGTCCGATGGAGGGGTTACTTTTGTCTTTTCCTTCCTCTTTGGGCACAATGATGATATGTTAGATGATAATTAATTAATAATATATCACCTATCAATATATATGTATTTAAAGTTTCTGAGATCTCTTGGAATACTATAATTTATGTTGTTAATTTGATGCATACTATTTGACATTTTGGTTTTTTCAATTTATAGGCCGTATATAGGGGTAATTACATATTATCTCATATAGTTAAATATAATTAGCATTTCGGTTCCTATACTTTAAAAAATAGCATTGGGTTCACTACACTTACGAAAATAAAATATTTAACCCTGATTCTCTATCACGCCCCCTCCAATTATCACATTCAAGAAGTGTGAACCTATCTTAAAATCAATACTATTATAATTTAATAATAATCCAGGATCCAATCACACATTTGAGGTCACTAAGAAAACATTTAAGTCAAAATTCCTTCTATAATCCATAATTCATAAAACCTGTGTAGTTTAAAATTATATATCACATCACTCAATGAATCATAAAATCTGAAGTCAACTCATCAAGACAATAACCACCTTATAAATCCACAAGTGTGGTATTCTATATAATAAAAAAATTAATATTTATCATATATTCATATCATTACATAAATGAAACTTAACACTCCAAAATCCTAAACATGAGAGGTCCTTTAGATTTTTACAAAACTCATAAGTTCATATTTACCATCAATATTTCATTAGACACTAAGTGTACTTATATAACAAAAACATATTATCTACTAAAAATTTATCCCAAAATCTTCTAGCTTTCCACTGCCTTAGCCCAATTTAAACATTTTAGTGAGTGATAAGTTATCATAAAAAATTTATATAGCAACGGAGTGAGCATATAAAGCTCAGAAAGTGACTAACATATCCATAGTGAAAGAGGATAATTTCAAACAAATAAGGTACCAAATATAAGCCAAGAATACAAGAGTTCATAGATAACTGCTCAATAGATGCAGAATTACAATATCATTTCATTCGAAGCATGTTTTATTCATAATAAGGGAGTAAAGACTAATTGGAGCATATCAATAACGTAAGGAGCATTTCAGGGCATATCAATAGCATATGAAATATTTTAGAGTATATCAAGGGCGAAAGGAAAATGTTTCGAAGCATATCAATGGCATATAAAATATTTCGGAGCATATCAATGATGCATGAAATGTTTCGGAACATATCAATGACATATAAAACATTTCGGAGCATATCAATGACGCATGAAATGTTTCGGAACATATCAATGACATATGAAATATTTCGGAGCATATCAATGACATATGAAATGCTTCGGAACATATCAATAGCATATAGAATATTTCAAAGTGTATTGATGGTGTATGAATATTTCGGAGGCATAAGAAGTATTTCAAAATATATCAAAAAATAAATACGAAACAGAAGCTCAAACGTCATATTTGACATTATATTCATTTCATTTTTATCTAAAGCACACATAGAAGCATATAACCAGAGCTCTAGATATCATATCAAACATATAGAAGGTGAAATGAGATCCCAAATATAATCTCCCACATTTGGGAGCATCATCCATCCATGTCTGGATGAAGCTATAGGGGGCCGGCAAAGCATCATCGACTCTAAGTATACACCATTTACTATTTTTGGCAAAGGTCCAGATAATCCCTTTATCATTTTTGGCAAAGGTCTATATAATCCCATAAATACCAGAGTACAAAAGGGTATTTTGAACAATAAAATTGACACATATCGGAAACACACGTGGAATAACGGAATGCATGTGGTTATATGAAACATTATGATACAAACATAAACTTTGTATAATAAATTTAGGCATGCAAATAATTGTAGGACAAGAGTATACATGATTTTAAATTAATAATGTAAAGCTCAACTAAAGTAAGGATTTTAACATAAATCAATTTCTAAAGAGATGAAACAAGAATAAGTGAAATCGACCAAGGCTTGATTATGATATAACTTGAGAGGCACATTGCATGAATTATTTAGATAACCAATTATGCTCCAATTTGCACAAATTAGGTATCATTCGAAAGATGTATCAATCTAGTTTTAGATAAATTAAGGTTTGTATAAATTGGAGTTTCGAACAAGGAGTTATAAATAGTTTAGTAACCAAAGGTCAAATAATATTATCTCTATTTTGTAGAATTCATAAAGTTGATTAAAATAGATGCTTAAATAGACATTTATGCTCCAAATCTTTCAAATCAGCTATGCATAGAAAGATTTATGAGTCTAGATTCTAATAAATCATGTTTTGCATTAATTAAAGTTTTCAATAGAGAGTTATAAGCAAGAGAGTACCAAAAGGTCAAAACTAATCGTTTCTGTTTTACATATTTCATAAGGTTAGTTGAAATAATAGTTTGGATAGGTAATTAGAATCTAAATTTATCAATCTTAGTATGCTATTAGTTTATTTTTGGATGAATTTGATTTTTCCTAAATCAAAAATCAGTGTAGAAAGTTACGACTAGAATAATATAGAAATATCAAATCTCAAAAAATTTTAAATTCATAATTTTATTCCTAAACAATAGAAATATAATGTAGGAAGCTAAAATCTTCTAAAATTTTCAGAATCAAGATAAAATCAGAGATTAAGATTACTATATGAAAGGGTCATAATATTTGTCTTAGAAAATTATGATTCCGAAATATAGGGAATTAATGCGAAACCTCAAGCCAAAAGAAAACTTTTTCAATTCAAGTCAATTCATCTTCCCTTCTCTTCTCGAGCCTATGTTGGTTGTAGCTCCTTTGTTAAGTTATCATTTAGTTTTCTCCTCTAATTGCATTAGATTTGGCTAATATAAGAATTGCAAAGTGGTAAGCATGCATGAAAGAATCTTATGTGTCATCCATAGAACAAACATAGGTGGCATCATCATTAAGTTAGCTAGTAATACATATCCTCCATTTTTCTTTTTTAAACTTAATATGAATCTTTCACAAATCATATCTAATTGCTGAGATTTATATTTAGGTCCCTACATTACAAACAAATCCTTACAAAATTAAAAAAAAAGAGGGATGTTACACTCTCCCCTCCTTATGTCGTTTACTTCGTCGACGAAAAAAATCACACGTGTTATCACGTGCAAAAATGACACGAATGAAAAGAATAAAAATATAATTTTATTATCTTTTAAATTATTAATTTTTATAAACTTGTCGTTTTAATCGATTTCTTCATCCCCTCCTCTTTCCAACCTGCTCGCCCGTCGCACTCGCTCATCCACTAATAGGTCCTGCCACATGTAACTCCTCATTCCTAAAGTTCATCGTTGATCGCTCCACCACATCCAGTTGCAAACTATCATTCTCCGGTAAGAATGCGTGGGCTAGGATTCCTAGCACCCTGTCGAAGGGCTTATCGTCATCATGGTCACCACTATAAAACCCCACCTTAATGTTCGCCACTTTGTACTTCGTCGACTCACTCATCGCACGGTGGGCGAGCAGGTTGGAAAGAGGATAGGTGGAAATCGATCAAGATGAGAAGTTTATATAAAATTAATAATTTAAAAAATAATAAAATTATAATTTTTTTTTGTATCTTTTTCCTCGTGACAATACGTGTGATTTTTTCCATCGATGAAGTTAACGACGTAGGGAGAATTGAAATTAAATATTTTACTTTCGTAAATATAAAAAACATAATATTACTTTTAAAGTATAAGGATCTAAATACTAATAATAGTTAATTATAAGGGATAATATATAATTATCCCAGTATGTATGTATGTTTATATTTATAGGTAGTATTTATGAGATGTGCAGGTCCTATATCGATGGACTTCTCGTTCCAATATTAAAACTTAAAATTGAATAGACTATCGGTGGTTGCTATTTTTGATGTCACCAAACTTTGCTAGTTCGATGACATTGTGAAGTTAAGTTGGATGCTTCTTTTATTAAAAAAAAAAAGGAAAAAAAAAGACCCCACTTTAATTTGTATAGGCTAATATGTTCCCAAAAAGACTGGCATCAAAGTTCACCAACCCAAACGCCAACTCATTTGAGCTACGTCCAAAAATTAGTACATAAAAAATTACGTCTTGGGAGTGGACACCAACTTGTCGTACACGGAGTCGATCGAACATTGTTGTATAATTTACAAAAAATATATGTATAAATTACAACTAAATCCACACCTAATCAGGATTACTATAACAGTGTCGATCGAACATTGTTGCATTTAGCAAATTTGAAAGGTTGTCATTATCGTACCATCACGTATGCGAGCTACGAGTGGGCATAGTTTCAGTTTGCATTGGGAGAACATTCGTAACCGCGAAACCAAAGTTAGACATCAGACTCCACTTTGTAGACTCATCCTTTTGGTTTTTTGGGAATTTTAGGAGCAGAGAAATGTAGTCAGTTCAGCTACACGGTCCCAAATTCTTCTTCTTTACTGGCAAACCTTTTGTCTTTAACAAGCTGTCGATATGGTACGCCACTCCTCTCATTTGAAAGGGAGAAAGACGATCCTCGAGATGAGCAATAATTTGAGTAGCACACTCAAGAACCTAATACCGGCTGAGCAATAATTTTGGCACCCATTCGCTGATTGCCGTCTCCTCGGCTACCTGTATTTTGATTGGATCCTGTGGTGACCCCCCCACGGATGCGGGAGCTGCCGCCGCCGCATCGTGTCGACCGACAAACAAAGAGCCTCTTCTCGATTGGTTGGCAGAGCAAATTTTTCGTGGGACTCGAGGGATCGACCAATCAGAGAACGCTTATTCCTGACGATACGAACCCGTTGGGTCAGCAACCAAAATGCCTAGAAAGCATCGTTAACGAAACGTGCTTCTACTCTTCATTTGTTGCGACGAAAGGTATCGCTTGTGTCCAAGGAAAAGGTTGTGAAACGTTTCGGTCACAAAATGCAGCACGAATTTTGGCGATTGCGTGAGAACAAGGCAAGCAAGCGCTCAGCTGCTTGTGTGTGTCGCACGTTGAAGAAGCAGTATTAGAGTTCGATGGCTATATATAGATAGGAGTCGGTCCGCGGAGGGAGAGAGAAGGTGGAGGAGGAGAAATCATTATCCAGCAGCAAATGCAGCTCGTCCCCGAGAAGTTTAGGAATCTATGGAATGCGGAAGAAATCCGCGTTGTGATCCTCGCCAGTCTCCTACTGCAGATCTTCCTCATCTCCCTCTCCCTCTTGCGCAAGCGACACCGTAATATGCTGTTGAGCTTCCTCCTGTGGATCTCCTACCTGGGCGCCGACTACGTCGCCATCTTGGCGCTCGGCAACCTCCTCAGCGAGCAGACAGAGGCGAGCGACGCGAACAGAAACGGCCAACTCAGGGCCTTCTGGGCCCCCTTCCTCCTCCTCCACCTCGGCGGCCCCGACACCATCACCTCCTACTCCCTGGAGGACAACGAGCTGTGGTTGCGGCACCTGCTGGGGCTGGTCCTCGAGGTCGTCGTGGCCATCTTGGTGTTCCTCGAGTCGCTGCCGAGCCCCCACCTGTGGAAAGCCGCCATCGTGGTGTTCGCGGCCGGAATCCTCAAGTACGTGGAGCGGACGTGGGCGCTGTGGTCGGCCAGCATGGACCGGCTGAGACAATCCATGTTCACCGATCCGGATCCCGGGCCTAACTACGTCAGGTTCAAGCAGGAGTATCGATCGCGCGAGAGAGCTGGGCTGCAACCGAAAATCGAGATCCTGAAAGAGCGCCCGTCCCTACTTCCCCAAGGCGAAGTGACGGAGATCAGACAGGAACATATCATCCTATGGGGCTACCGCTTCTTCCTGACCTCCAAGCGCCTCGTCGTGGACCTCATGCTCAGCTTCCAGGATCGGATCGACAGCCAGAACTTCTTCTTGCAGCGCAGCGCCAAAGAGGCTTTCCAAGTGGTGGAGGTGGAGCTATCTTTCCTGCACGACATCCTCCACACCAAAGCAACCCATGTCCACACCGTGGGAGGGCGTGTGAGACGCGTCTTCTCACTCACCATGGCAGCCGTCGCCCTGGTGCTCTTCCACCTCAGCGGGAAGCATGGTTTCAACGAAGCTGACGTCATGATAACTTACGTCCTGCTCGTTGCCGCTCTCGGCCTCGAGGCCGTCGCCATCGTCGTGCTCCTAGTCTCCGACTGGACCATCGTGGCGTTGCAGGAGAGAAACAAGTTTGAGCGGCCCTACATAACTTGCCTATCACAACTCTTAGACAAATTGGCTGGTGCAATCGTTCAATTTCGGGGATGTATTTCCAAAAATTGCGAAAGCTGGTGGTCGAATTCAACGAGGCATTATAGCCTGATCCGCATCTGCCTCAGACGTCCGATCCACAAACAGATCCAAAGGATCATGGAATCCTTGAGGTTGAAAGAACTGTGGGATATCTGGCAGTACGTGGAACATGACGAAATAAGCGATGATCTGAAGGAGCTCATCTTCCAGCAACTGAAGGACAAGGCCTCCTGCGCGGAGGGAGAGACCACCAGCTACAAGCGAATGCAAGCCTGCAGAGGCGAATGGATCCTTCGAGAAATGGGCTACCCGGAGCTCGAGTGGAGCGTGAAGAAGGAGTTCGATGAGAGCATACTGTTGTGGCACATCGCCACATATCTCTGCTACCAGACTGACCCCACCGCCGTCAAGGTCACAGAGGAGGTGAATCGTCATTCCCGCAAGAAGCAACTGATCAAATGGCTGCGGCACTGCATCGTCCCATGTCTCCGCTGCCGGACTCAGCAGGCCAGCGGCACCGGCGCCTCTAAAGCGAATCCCGATCACCGCGAGCCAAGTAAGAGGATATCGGAATACATGATGTATCTTGTGGTGTTTGAGCCATTCATGCTGCCCGCCGGAATCGGGAAGATCAGGTTCCAAGATACCTGCGCCGAGGCCATGAAATTTTTCAACGACAAAAAGATCGATATCGAAGAAGCAGAGCGGGACCTTAACCGGGAACATCCAACAGAAGCAGAAGCTTCCCCGAACCAGACTCCCCGTATACAACAAGGAGCTTCGGCGACCCCGCCGCGGGATCAGCGAAAGAGGAGGCATCTATCTCCAACGAGGGAAAAGGCAGCTTCTGGTGCGCTGCTGAAGGTGCAAACTACGTTCGAACCCATAGAGGTGAAAGGGGACAGGAGCAAGTCGGTGCTGTTCGATGCATGCAAGCTCGCAAAAGAGATAATAGGGGACGATACCAAGGAGAAAAAATCGAAAGGACATTTGGAATTGGAGGAGGCCTGGAAGAAGAAATGGACCATCATCAACGGCGTGTGGGTGGAGATGTTGTGCTTCGCCGCCGGCAAATGCAACCAGTATTTTCATGCCAAGCAGCTGAGCCAGGGCGGCGAGCTTCTCACGCATGTCTGGTTACTGATGATTCACATGGGAATCGCACGCCAATACCGGATCGAAACAGGCCACGCCAGAGCACTACTACTCGTGGACGAGTGATCATAAGAATAATAAGGTTTGTAATTTCTTTTGCATCATTCCTCGCGCTTTCCATCTGTAATGCTGCAGCACTCAGTAACTCCCACCACTCTCTCGGCGCTTTCACCATATATGTGTCAAACTGCTTCAACCCAGGCATGAAAACAGTGGATGTAATCCACAGCCATTTGAATAACTTTTTCTTGGTCAATAACTCACCGGAGCAGTCTCATTTTGCACTAACTACTAAATGTTCTCTCTCTTAGCAAACGAATCACACATCCATAGGTACTGAAACGATCAACAAGCATATCATGTGATGTTTGGTTGTTCCTCCTGTGGTTTTCTCTACATCTCTTCTCCGGTATGCATCTTTAATTATACCGTGACTAGCTAGGATCAATTTCCTTCTTCCTCGTATTTAGAAGCCATGACTCATACTCACGCACATCACCTTGCAACACGAAGAGCAACTGCATGTATTACACACACCATGTTCTTCTGTTCTCACATTCCTCGACTAGCTAGCTAGGACACACACCTGAATGATCTAGTTATGAAACTGGTTTTTGAAGGAACCACTTGGAGCAGACTCGATCTGCCACCAGAGGACCGTAACTCTTCTCGGTGGTGTTGTGTGGTCATCAATGCATCCGAGGACCCCTTGCTTGCATTCTTGGACTACAAGTTTTTCTTAGTTCTCATCACCATTAACAGCCGGATCTCTACCGATGGATAAATTACAAAGAGGAATTAATTCTTTTTTAACTACTTCATCAAGGAATAATAGCTATGGAGTGCCATTCTCGTTGCTAATTTCAACCTTTAATGACAAAAAGAGCTTTGTCTTCACAGAAGCAGCCTTCTTGTGGCAAAGGTCAAGTTCGTCCCACAGGGTAGTGTACTGCTTAGATCTTAAAACTGATGGTATCATCTTCTTGTGGGATATACAGGTGAAATTTGTGCTGAGAATCGCGGTTGCAAATCTGAAGGACCAACATGTTTATAAGTACTAATAAGATTGGAAAAATGGAGTCCAAATAATTTATTGTGAAATGACAACTCAAGTTTAAAGAACCAATATAAACATTTTTCAGATCATTCAATAATTGACATTGGTTAAAAAAGAGATGGAAATATTTGTTTCTTTGTTTGTCGGTGATGTGTTACTGATACAAAGCGCAGTCAGTCGATAAGATCAATTCTAAATTTGGACTTTTATTTTTTATTTTTCCATCTTACAGAAACTGAAAACACAACAATAAGAACTCGGGCAATTGACTAAGAACTGCCAATTTCTTATGGCTTCTAATACATTCATTCATCACTTTCTATAAGAAAAAAAATCATGCAGGAATATATATAACAAATAAAGAAAGCAGCTCTTTACTTTTTTTTAAAGTTGAATAGAATTGACTCCATGTATGTTGATTTGCTTAAAGTATAATCAGCACTACAAATTTTTCTTTTGTTTGATTATGCTTCAAGTGTCATAAACTGACTTTTAATTAGAGTATGCTACTAATAGTTTACTCTGTTTAGGTCTAAAAACTTTGATGATAAATTAAGTAGTGTTATGTCATCAAAGCAAGTACTTTTATCTCACTCTAATCAATTGGACATGCATACTCATAAAAATATATTAACAATGCTGGTCGTCCAATCAGAGACCAGTGTGACAAGAGTTTTCTTCCCTAAACTGAAGCCAACAGGTTGTATTAAACCTGTATCTGACATAAAAAAAAAAGCCTTCAGATTTGGTTTGTGGGCATCAACAAAGAGAAAGGCATGACAATATCATATTGCTCGTCATGCCTCCTAGGGAAGTCAGGCCGGCCTCTTCTTTGGTCTCTCACCTCGACATCCGTTTATTTCATGGTGGACATCTTCTTTTCTTTGAGAGACTTCGTTATGGGACCTCATGCCTCTTTGTCCTGCAATCAACTACTGGTTTTCAAGACACAGAAAGGCATGATCTAGTTTTCAACAGATACAGAAAAATGAACACCCCAAGTGATGTGGCTGCAGTCTTTCTGACAAGGTCCTCTTTGTCAGGGATGGAGGCTCAAGAGCAATCCTACAAGCACATTTCGGGAACATGTTTTGCTTCAATGATTGGATGGCACTGTCACAACACCTTGCTTGCTAATTTTCTTCTTCCAGCGGTAGTTTTCTGAACATGTGCACAACTTTCCTGTGAACCTTTTTATCTTCTAAGCAACTCGGAGGGCAAAATCCTAGACACTGATGTTTTAGAAACATTCTTGGCTATAAAATTCATGGCATGTCTACTTCTTTTAGCAGTCGTGGTACTGTCACAATACTTGTATCATTTGCTGCCACTGCAACGCTTGCATCTGCAAAAGTAAATCAAAAGGTTGCAATAAACTGAATCTTATTTTCACTAGTTTCAGTTTACTCGAGGATGATCGGTTTCATTCTTTGGTGCTGCCACATAAATCACTGAAAGGACTGGTATCAGTGTACGTTAAAGGCACAACGAAGGTCTAATGTGGCACCCATGCGATGCGTGTTTGGCAACTCGAAAGCCTGCATGAGTCCCCTGAGTATCGTATAAGTGGTGTGTCGTCAGGGTCTCTCTAAAGCCAAAAATGGATACACCTGCGTCGGCACATCAATTATTTTCTTGTGCATGAACGAACGCACCTCCTAGCTAAGGGAACATGGGACTGATCGGAGTCATCGAGGGAGGTAAGAGGTGCAGAGTGTCGAGGAGGGGTTGAAATCAGCAAAAGAAAACATTTACTTTGAGAATGAATGAACCAACCAACTGGTCGGAGTATGACCATGGAGAGGTACAAGCTGCATCATCCGCACACTTGGGTTGTAGATTCCGTTCGGCACATCGACATTTGCATTCATATCGATGATTGTTTAGTGATAATCAATGTTTCTCCTAATGCAAACGGCAACATTTCATTCATTAATGTGACAGTGAAGTCAGATTGGCAATCGAGGAGAGGCTTAGGATAATGTCGATACGATAATGTTGAACTGAAGACAGCAATCTCTACCAACCATTGTTTAGTTGTAATCAAATGTGTCTCTTAGACAAGTGGCAACAAAACATACATTAATTTGATGCTGAAATGTTGATGGTTATGATCATGACTCGAAATAGATTAGCTACTACACAAGCAGATCGTGGAATCTTTTGCTAACTGCTCCTGTCTTATTGCTGAATGGCCTCTCCTTTGCACATTCGTCTACTGTGTCCAATCGACTCATACGTGTTCTTTTCTCGGAGGAAATCATAGGAAAAGAAATCTTGAATCGAGCACCTAAGCATGTGGATCGTATACTGTTTATTTAGTTGGCACCGAGGAGAGGGGTGACGAAGATCCGAGTGGCGTTTCTTTCTTGTATAGAAAGAAATATCGTAGAGAAACCTTTTTGGAACAATCTTGGTAGGAGTTGAACTGCTCTTGAGTCACGAATCCAACCTAAACCCTTGAATATAACGGTAAAAACGGTGGCAGGACTGACCAAAGTCATAGGTAACTCTGAGCTCTCGTTCGTGACCGAATGGTGGGTTTTAAGAAGAAGGTCGAGAGATGAGAGTTGGAGTGGGGTTAGGTATGAGAGTTGTAATGTCAAACTCTCTTCTCTTCTTGCATGTCCCACTCCGGCATTTTGCTGGCAACTTGTTGATTCCAAGTCTTTCAACCCTCTCTGCCCCCACGCCAAATATAATACTCTCTCTTCTTCTCTCTCTCTATTATCTTTTCCGTTTGCTCTGTCTTTCTTTTGTTCTATATATAGCTCTCAGACGTTTTTCCCTACAACAAGCCTACCATCTTCCGTTCTCGAGGATGGAGGAATCAATCAACTCATCCATGAATGGCGCTTCCTGTGCCAAGGATGGCTCAGCTTCTTCCGAAGAGAGTGGCTGGACCATGTACTTCGAGGAATTCATGGCATCAGAGGAGAGGAAAGCAGCCGGTGGCTTCTCCTCCGGTGTCGTCGGCGGGTTTTCCATCGTCTCTGATGCTGCTTCGTGTGTTGCATTCGACCCCTCGTCACCTGGTCTCGAGGTGTCGGAGGAGAAGTACAGGAAGATGAGCCTGAAGAAGAAGAAGAAGAAGAAGAAGAAGAAGAAGAGGGGGAAGGGGCTACTGGATGATGACTCCTTGGAAGATACTGCTAGCTCACCCGTCAACAGCCCCAAGGTAAGAACAGGCCATATTTTCCACCTTGTTCGAATCCTTGTCTTGAAGGGATTCCTTGGTGTTCCAATAATCTATTGATATTTACATACTTAGAACAGGTTACCGATTTGAGTTACGTGACTCTGAACTCAAGCAAGAAAGATGTTCGCAGGGACTCACCTCAGGTGACATAACCAGCAGCTGTTCTGTCGATTTCAGTTCAAGCAATTTGTCTTAGCTTACCAGGATCTTTCGCCTCTGGATGTTGCAGGAGGATGCTGCCGGGTGTCGGAATGACGCAGAACCGAAGGAAATTGTAGGTGGATCGGATTTTGCCGAGGGGACAAATGAGTATACAGAGCTGAAGAAAAGAGGACTTTGTTTAGTTCCTTTCTCCATGTTAGCAAACTATCTAGGTTAGACTCTTTAGTTCAATTGATAGCACGGAAGAAAAGTCTCCAAAGAAAGAACACTCACTCTTCTCTTTGTTCCTGTAGATATTATGATACAAGGGTGGCCTTGGGGTTCATATATAAAATCTTTGTTACGCAGTAATGTGATGATTGATACTGCTTAGGAATTACCCTGTACATGGCGTAATTTCATCACCATGTACTCTTCATCTTAATCTAATCGAAACATTGTGCTTAGACTTTCTGGTCTCAATTGATTGATATTGTCTTTTCTCATACCAAACCCATAGTCTGAGAATAAATGAGTTGGTCTGCACTTTTCAAGGTGGGGGCTAAGTTGCCAGGTTTATGTTGTGGAACAGTGCTGTGGTTACACCTAATGACATATCCCAGTCAGCTTCTAACTAGGATGACAGGCATAAGCAATCAAAAAGTATTACAGCTAAAACTGATGTTTCTCAAAACTCATGTGATGACCAGAAACCAATCAATAATCACAATATCTCAGATGCAAAGCACTTTGTTTCGAGCTTGTTTCTGCGAGTCCTCGATCCGGAGATTCCAACCGGAGAAGATGCATCGTATGGTTCTTGACTGCCAAATATGAAAAAGGAGGATACGATTCCATCCCATCTTGTCCGACTGAGAACATCAGACAACACACTATTAGTTTACGCAATGCAAGATCGACTCCCGTGATATCCATCGACAACAGAAGAACTGCAATCATATTTTAGTGTGGTGGAGAATATTGGGAAACTCATTCGACAATCACTGTTTACATGATATTTTGCAACACAATGGACATGTTGTTTGCATCTTGTCTTCCTGCAAATACGAGAAGAACATAGAACGGGAAGACCCCTCCTCCATGTGCAGCAGCATTATTGTCAACTCAAAAGTCTACACGCTTAAGTTTCAACTTGAACTACTGATAAAACAAATGCAAAACCATCGAGAAGAACAATCTTCCCACCATCCCATTTTGACTCATAATTTGCTCCCGTGTATTTACGTGAGAGTGGCACATGCAAGGCAGTAAAGGGAATACGCATCAAAGCGAAACACTTGTCATCCTACACCACTTACAGTTATTGAAATTTTTATGTTGTTATTGAAATCAAATACTTAGATATAGTTTAACGTCATCTATTATACTGTCATCTAGTTTAACTTTTATATATACTGTCATCTATTCAGAGATTGATATGCAAGGCACAGGACTACTTAGATCGATGGTTTAAGGAGAAAGTTGAGGGGAAAACTATAATCTCTCAACTATGTTCGTGAGATGCACCCGCGCGTGTCCCTTTAGATCATGTCTATTTATAAACGAGAGCAAAGGGTTTAGGATAAAATATTAAGAGATTTCCTCCCATCAACATTATCTCTTAAAAAATCTTATTTTAAGTAGATTTCTAATCTATTGACTAAAATATTTCATCAGTTTCTTATTTTAAGATTGAGCCTATAATACTAGTAATTCAATCTCCTATGATCTAATAATTTTTCATCTTATAACCACTCTTACTTGCAATTTCTCAACTATTATTATATGGGTAATTTCTAAAACCAATCATATGATTCTAAATTCAATTATGCACCTCTCTGATATCAAACAATGGTGGGCTCTATTACTGATTGCTGATGAAAATTTTCATCTCAAGAGAGTCCTTATTATAAAGAAATATCTATTAATGTATAAATAACAATCTTTCTTTTGGTATTTTACCAGAAAACTCTATCATAATGGATTTTTATCTGATGATTCCCCCTATATTCGTTTTTATGTTGGGGCACTTTTTTTTTTTCCAACTTGGACGAAAATATTCTAAAAAACATTTACTAAAATATTTTAATCATACATTCTATTCAAATTTTAAAAAAAATAAGAAAAATGATACCAATCATCTTAGAAACATTAGGACATGACTTTAAGATGATTAATATTTTTTATTTTAAAATTTTTATAATAATCAAATATCAAAATTAAGGATTTTCTTTTGAATAACATCTATGATCAAATCATTTTGGTAAAAATATCGAGGATTTTTTCGTCCAAATAAAAAAAAAGGGATACCACATGGAAGGCATCATCCAGTAAAAAACTAATATTATAAACATTTTCAGATAAAATGTCTATTTTTTAATTACTCAAGACTTTATTTCACCTATTTATGCATTGATGCTAAACTCCACAAATGTAAAAGTTTATCGTCAATAGTTCCACAGATTTCTATATTGTACGAATCATTTTCCATGCAAAATAAACTTCGATCTACACAAATTTGCATTTTCCTTGAAAATTCCTATTTCAAAATTCGAAATTTTTTTTATTTAATTTGTCGTCAGACGCTGAAATATTAACTGTGAATAAACAAAAAATCCATTGACTTTTTCCTTTTAATTTATTATATATTTTCTTGATGGATTGGCTTCTTATTCGAGGGTAAAAGTAATTGGTAATAAGAGGGTTATCGAAACTTAAAAGCGGAAGGGAGAAAGACGGAGTCTCCTCTTTCTCGTTCTCGCCCTCACTTCGTTTCGGATTAAGATCTGAAAACCCTAATTGATTTGACGAGGAATCTCCCAGTTTCGGGAGCCATGATCTCTGCAAGCAAGCTCAAGTCCGTAGATTTCTACAGGTTTGATCCTATGGTTACGCACCGATTCCTCCCCAAGATCCTCGCTTCCTTCTGCAACAATGCTGTTTCTTGCGGACGGACGCTTGTCCTGATCCCGTGACTCCTTTCTTGTTGTTTCCAGTAGATGTTCCTTCGGTTTGGGATGATGGATTGGAGAGATGAAGGTGGAATCCTGGACGTTTCTAATTGTTTTTTCCGTTAGTTCTGTTGTTTCTTCAGTCTTGGTTCACCGGAATGACGATTGGTGAAGGGAAAGTGGAATCTTCGACATTTCTAGTTGATTTTTCGTTAGTTCTGTTGTTTCTTGATCGTTGTCGCAGCTATCTGAGGATAAATTGGGGAATGCTAGTGCTTCTTTGCTGATTCCAATCCCTAAATTTTGCTAGGAGAGTGAAATATGAACCGTGTCGCGTGACATGTTAGATTGATGAACTAATACAACTTTTGTGTTTTCATCCATGTCCTTGATCCCTTTATGGATTTTTATTTGTGATGAAGAGTCAGTACATACTTTCTAAGAAAGTAGACGTCATTCCCAATTCAGGTTATAAATTAAATTTACATACTGGTGTAAAAGAAACGACCTTGTGATGAAGATGATACAGTTTGAGACGCATCTGAACCATATATTTATGACTTCACGATGAATCATTTTTTCAAACCGGGAAATATTTTTTTTAGAGAACTACTGCAAAGCTACTTTGCTACTTGTTGTCAACTAATGCTTCTTTTTCAATTACAGGAAAATACCTCGAGATTTGACTGAGGCATCACTTTCAGGTGCAGGATTATCTATCATAGCAGCATTCGCCATGATGTTTTTGTTTGGAATGGTTTGTCCTTTTCCTTTTTCTGTTTACTCATTTACATGATTGTCTGGAAGAAGAGAAAAGAGATGAAAGAGCATGCATTTACACCCAACCCCTTGCAGTCATTGGCGGTTTAGGATGTATTTATACTCAACCACCTACCATGTCGATGTAACGTCTGCTTATGTGGCCTAACCACATGCTAATGTGGCATAACATCTGTTGACATTGCTCAACCACCAGCTAAGGTGATGTAACCTCTGCTGATGTGGCTCAACTGTCAACCAAACACAGTTCAAGTGCTCCCTATGTGACTTACACGTCGTAGTCGACCTGCTGATGTGGTGACCTTCGCCGCTGAGGTGGAGGTGTCCACATGTCAGTCTTGGGATGGTTCATTTTGTCCCCTATCAATGATCTCTTCATATTTTGTAATAGAAGGATAGAAGACTGTTAGGTGCCCTTATGACAAGGGATGACAGTGGGTTGGTAATTGGAAACTTAACCAAAAGTTTAGCCCGATACAAGTACCTACCTTCCTATCTGAACCCATCCTAAACTCAATTAAAGAGTACATAACCCAAGTTTAAGTGGGTTGGTTAGACCTGAGTATCTGCAAAAAATGTGTCATCATACATAGTTCACACTATGAATGAACATGGTAGGGTATGTCACATGAATTGACTAACCACCTAGTTATGCCAACTCATACCCAAACTCAACTTAGGTACCTCCTTCGCCATCCTAGTTTGTCTCTAACCCAATTAAATTATATTGGAACCTGGTTTAAGTGTCAGATATGCCTAGGTCCTACAAAGAGCCTATCCCACTGTCATCTTTATTTACGAGATTCCGTGTTTTGGTGTAATATCTGAAGCAAGAATTTCTCTATGAAATTTTACTCTTTTTGGTTGTGATTAGCCATCTTAACATAAGGGCTCTTGCTACAGTGGATAATTTATAAGGATCTTAGCACAATCCACAAAAAATTCTTTTATTGTGCTTTATGTTCCTACATGAACAATGGGAGCTATCTTTAAATTCAGTCTTTTGGTTGAAAAAAAATCAAAACTTTGATCCACTTCATCTTCTTAGCAAACAATAATTCCTATGTCATACTTGTGGATATTTGCTTGTCATAGCTGTGGCTCAATTTTTTTTTTTCAGGAGTTGAACAACTATTTGACAGTGAGCACATTGACATCTATAATTGTTGATAGGAGTTCGGATGGGGAGTTCTTGCGCATTGATTTCAACATAAGGTTGAACGGCGCCGTTCATCTTTTCTGAAATTTATCTTGTGAATGATTTGGAAGTGCTACCATGATCTACAGATATATGCTTGCTAACACTTTTTTATGCTGTATGCCTACTTTCTCCCTTTCTGCATTAAACATCCATCTTTTAGATATGTGCTAACAGGGATTCTGATATCTAAGTTCTTTAAAAACCAACAGTTTATCTTTAAAGCTACTACTGTTGGGAGATTTTGATTTATGAGACCTTTAACAATTTGGCCAGTGTTATACTTAAGCTACTATTGCTTGAAGTGTTAAGCCCTCGGTATCAAGAAGTTGGGAGTTCCATACACCTTGAAGATTATGTACAAGTGTCATAACAAAATAACACATCTTTAAAGACTCTCAACTTTGTTTTTGTCAATGTGCTACATAATGTGAATGGTAACTGTACCATCTAGTTTAACATATAATCTCTGGTTATCAAACACATCACGTGAACACAAACTTTGGATGTAGGGGTAGGACACAACATGACATGGACAAAATTGTGAACAGAATATGATATTTATATATAGTTTTATATTTCGGGAAGGTTTTTATTAGTAAAGACATGAAAAGAAAAAACATAATGAAAAGTCATTCACATCAATGATAGTCACATCATGCAGTTGGCACACCTCTGTGCTAACGAACATAGGCCAAATTTTGGTTTTTTTATCCTGACACTTATAGTATCGGTGTGGTGGAGGAGGAAGAAGGAAGGACGAAGAGGAAGAGGAAGAGGAAGAGAAAGAGGAGAAGAGACATACCTGAGAAGTGATTAGGGCGAAGATCATGTGTGGCGGTGTCCAGTGAGGTCGTAGCAAGCAGAGGTCGCTGGTAACGAAGGCATCGATCATGGTGGGAAGACAGAGGTGAGAAGTCGCAGTGAGAAGTTGCAGCATCGATTGTGGCTGCATGAGAAGCAGAGGCAGCACGAAGGGGGATTTAAGGTTTCCCACTTTCCCTTTTATATTGGCAGACCAGACTGGGGTGGGTCCACATATCGGTTAATGCTTGGAACGATATGTGCCGCCTGTTTCGTGCCGGTCCATGTGAAATGGAAGTCCTTGGTTCTCACCAATCTTCATGACATGATATGCTTCATTACCTACACTTGCAAATTGGCTTTGTAGTGGTTGATTTATGTCATTAGTAAATTAAAGGCCAAAGTACATGTTGCCGCAATGGAATCCTATTATATATGCAAAAAAGGTGCCAATCCTGCAAATTATATTAATCAACAGTGGTATGGTACTTCTACCAAAACTTTAAAACATTATATTAATCAACAGTGGCATCGAAATAATGTTTTAAAGTTTTGGTAGCAGTACCATACCGATCCCTGGCTTCACTAGTATGAGTTTAGTACCGACAATACCAACACATGGTACCCACCAATATTATTGATCGACACCGAGAAGGCGTGAGGAGGAGGACTAGGAGAAAAAGAGGAGGAGAAGTACCTGTGAGTGGACGAGCGAGCAGCGGGTGGCACAAGGTACCTACCGAATGGGGATTCCTTGGGAGGGGGGGAGGGGGGGGTGGGAGAGGTTTATGTAGGTCACTGAGAGATAATCTGTGAATTGGACTGGGCAAAAAGCCTGGTTTGCATCTTGGTTCCGGACAGTATTTTGGACTATGATCAAGACAGAGTGTGCAAGATGTTTCATCCTTAATAATTTGATGACTATCAAAAAAGAGAAAAGAAAATGTCTCACAACTCATCTTAAAGGAGACAAACATAAAAAGTTCTTTAACTTGATGATCCAGCATGGTGGCCTAAGTCTCATCATTGTTGTCTTCATCATCATACCTACAATCGAAATTATGTCAGGTGTAGAGGCACATCAATGATTAGAGATGAGTAAATTGGATGGATGGACCACATTGAGGATGACTTCATGCATCATGTCCAGAGATCATTGGCAGTTCTAGTTTACTTTCTTGAGTACTAAGGACACAAGATAATAGTCAAAACATTAACTCCTCCGAACTCATAAACATTTGGTACAATTTTAAATAGTTTACTCGATAATTCAGAAATTTATTCTTTTTATAGTATATAAGTTGAAAACTAGCTTCAAGTTCATCTTGTTATTTTCTAGATGGTGCTATAACATGGTGCTTTGCTCCTTCTGTGTCAAATATCTGGAACATTGCCTATCTGTTAATTTGACATTTGATGCGTCGTACTTGCTATGGTTAATGCAAATGGACTTTATCTATCGTCACTATAGGTGTTTGAGCTTTTTTTTGTTGCTATAGAATCATATTTCTTGGATATTCTGACTGTTTACATGTGCAATTTATTTGTAGTTTCCCGGCATTATCATGTGAATTTGCATCAGTTGATGTGAGTGATGTACTTGGAACTGTAAGTTTCAATCTTTATCATTGACTATCATTTCTTCTATGGATGCCTTTTTTTATTATGTATTTTGCAATCCCTGTACATCTAGTAGATGCTTCTCTAGTTTATGAACTAATCATGGCACATTGTGCAACATCATCATCATGCTTGAATGTGTTGGATCAGATGACAAATTTAATAATTCAACTTAGTATGTGATATTCGAAATAATAATATACATAATATAATAAATAAATTGAATATGATAAATAGATTATACAATAAATGTCAAATGTCTATGATGATCATGACCTTTTCTAGACAATCTTACAATTTAATCCATGACAGAACTTATATTATGTATCAATCTTAAAAAGGTTTTTATCTAAAATGAAGTTCTATGCAGAGCAATGTTATTGTGCCAGCATATGATTAGACATAATTATACTTAGATCAGATCCGTCTAGACGTAGCTTGACCAGTTCCCTAAAAACTCTTGGTTGAACCTAATCAATTTAATATGATGATTAGTTATGTGTTATCCATAGCTATCGGTTCATGTAGTCGACCAGCAAAAGATCCATGTAGCTGACCTGAATAATTAGAAGTTTACGGCTTTGTTGTTGTTGTTTCTATGGGTTATCCACAATAGGTTTTGGCATATTACAAGTTATGGGATAATGGATTGTGAGTTATGGAGTTGAGAATCTGGATCTGATCAAGATCCATAAGTTATTGGACTCCAATTTGCAACTAAATGGATTCATGTCTGATCCTGCTCACATTTACAAGTTCAAAAATTATAAACATTTTATTCTTTCCTTTTTTCCTTTGTCATTCAGTATTACTCTCTTCCTATGCTTAGCCAACATGCCATTGCCATTGTCCCCCTTCACCCTAGTAATGACAACTATGGATCTTGGTTCATTATTTGCATGAGGAATTGCAAGATGAGGAGTTGATCCCTAATGTAGATGATGGCTCTCAGTGATGATCACTAACAATGGTTACAGCCTTGCAGGTGATAATTGGTGACGGATGCATCTTGTCATCGAGTCTTCATTTCTCGACAACGATCACAACAATGATGTAATGTTGATGTGGATAATGTGTGTTGCCTATGAATAGGTCATTAAGGGATCGGGGCCATATTGGACTTGTAGCCCTCTAAAATCAGGTCCAATGGGCTCAACAATATGTAAGGGGCTATAGCAGTTTGAGACCATGAATGTATATCAATATGACAGTATTTGGAACTTAGCCAAAAGAGGTGATTCCACCCCTATTCATATCTTGACTTTAGAGATCCACCAACTAATTGACAGGCTTTGGAAGAGAAGGGTAAATGTTTACCGAACTCGTTCACTATATTTTTCTACACTGAAGTTGTGGTTATGGGCTTTTTTCTTTTTCTTGCTTTTGTTATAAAGCTAGCAGAACAATGTACATTATTATATTAAATGTTTCAATATGTATCTGTTATTTTTATCTGACATCTGACATGGTCTGCTTTGATTTCCTCTAGTTACAAAGTGAGCTTCAATAGCTTTACCTGGGATATTTTTGTATTTCAGTTTGGATTTAACTGCAATCCACATTCAACAATTTGCAGAACAGGTTAAATATTACAAAAACAGTTCGAAAGTTTTCGATAGATCTGAATCTAATTCCAACCGGAGCCGAGTTTCACTCTGGACCGATTCCAAAAGTTAGTAAACATGGAGATGATTCTGAAGAAGAATACCTTGATGGTTCAGATTATTTGACTGCTGAGAATT
Organism: Musa acuminata AAA Group; assembly: GCF_036884655.1. NCBI lineage: Eukaryota > Viridiplantae > Streptophyta > Magnoliopsida > Zingiberales > Musaceae > Musa > Musa acuminata. The sequence continues at coordinate 33,770,097 of NC_088332.1, read as the reverse complement.
TTGAGAAATATGCACATCGGTAAGTATTTAATCTTAAATTGATTAAATAATTATATATACCTGATATTATTTTGATTCATTTGTAGCATCAGTATCCTCTATACAATGGCTGCATGATACTCAAGTTATTCTAATTACTTACAGATACAGGAGGTGAGATTTGCAATTTTACCATTCTATTTTTGCTTTAAGCTCAGGAGTCACTTGATTCTGGAGTCATAATGACTAGGACCAGAGGGAAACCTATATTGAATACTTTGAAGCCAGCCAGTGTGATCTTATCTGAAAACACTTGTAGTTTTTCTAGGAAAGAGTAAAGCTCTTATTTGAGCAAACTTAACTGCACAAGGTTAACTCGTTTGCTTGTCGAAATTTTAAGTTGATTCAAACCTAATCACTTAAAGCAGCAATCTGACTCTGGATTAGAGAGTATGGATTTTTTTTTACTGAACAATTCATGTATTTGTGTTTTATAAATTTCTAGACATAGAGTTGGTTGATTGTTATTGACAGGATTACAGCTGAAATCCATCTGAGATGTCAATTGTTTTTTTTCCCCTCTATGATTGCCTATCCTGAGGACAGCCATTAGGTGTAAGACAGTTTGGCTGAAGCTTGAACATGGAGACCAGTGAGATGAGGGCTGACAAAATAGCTAGGTTCAAACATTCTCCTGATGACATAAAAAATCAGCTAAGAGGTTGAATATATAAGTCATTGCTTTTCTAGAGAAGAGTTATCAACACCCAAAACTTAGGATTTTAGCTAAAAGCTGAATGTAGTTGGACCAGTTGGCCGGTGTATACCTATTCAATTAGTTAAACAAATGTGGACTGAGCGATTCCGGTTGGTCCAATCTGGAACAAGGGTTATATCTAGGTAACTCTAATGAGTCAGTCTTCCTGTCTGCTTATAATAGTTAGATATGGGGATACTAGATGGTAAACCTACCACTTGGTATCCTTATTATTCTATTTTTTTAGCTATTTTCCCCCTTTTTTTTAGAAAAATCTTCATTCCCATGTCCTCTCTTGCTCTTGCTCCCATTCTCTTCCTCCCTGATGCCTAGTCCCTACCGCTCTATCGCTGCCCTTTGATATTCTATCATGGTACATGATCGTAGCCTCTTTTTTATGACACACCATGCCATATGTACAAATTTGGTAGGAGCATGCCCATCTATTAGTTATTACCAATAGCAATTTCCTTATACACATTTGTTAATAATTTTTTTGCAGGTATTCGATCCTAGTTGTTAATTTCTTTGCACCATGGTGTTATTGGAGCAATCGCTTGGTAATGCTGCCTTGTCTAGCCTTGCATGAGATATATGATGTTAAATGTTAACGTTTTTTTATGTTATACAGTGTGTTGGACATATATTTGATCTAGTCTTTATGAAAAGCTACTTCTACATCCATCAGATTATGTATTCTTGTCTGTTACAAAGCTTCATGCTATGTTGACACAAGTGGTCATTGTATAATATGGGGAGAATATAATAGTGAGAGAGAGAGGGAGGGAGCAAACAATAAAAAAGAAAAAAAAAACATAAAAACAATAGTTAACTTTTTTAAAATTTTTATAATCAGCCTTGAAGTCCAGACATTTTGAGAGTTTAGTAGAGATGATCCCACTACCATAGTGATGTAGTATTGTTCAATTAGAGAGCAGTTGGACATATTCATGTAGCTTGAAGCTAGTTCACTCTTTTATGTTCTCTTATCCAGTAAACTTTGCTTTTTCTTTTTCTTGTTTTTCGTGTTGGCACCCCATTTCAACAGGTGTTATTTGCTGATGGCACCTACTGATTTGGATGTGAATTGACACATCCATGTTGTAGAATTTTGATCTTTGAGTTTTAGTTTTTTACTTGCCATATTCATGACAGATGTAAGTAGATTGAACATGAAAACTCGAAGAGGCATGAGGCATCCATGAAATTATCACTGCACTTGCTTTCTTGTTTTTGACAACAAATACATACTACTACTTTGGAAAAAACTAAAGAGATTATAATTAAAGAAGATGCTACAATCTCCTTTGCTAGTATTTCAAAAGTAAATAGCAAAATTACCTAAGCTCAAGTTAATAGTAATATACTCATCAGACCTTACAATTGAAGTTTTAACCCACATCTGATATGGAATTAAATCAGGGTGTTACAAACTTGCAATCTTCTTTATTTAAGGGCTTGATATCATCGTTAAGGTCCAACATAACCCAAAATCAGACCTTAGCATGGTGCATGTGAGAATTAGCCCAGCGGTGGCTCGACGTTATGTCATGCCCTCCAGTCTCGTCCACGGATAACCCTTTTCTACTCAAGCCTCTCAAAAAGTGGTGTATCCACTATACGAGGCTCCCGGTAATGTGATGTTTGAGGAGTGGCAATGTACATAGCCTTACCTTTAAATATTTAAGAGGTTGTTTTCGTAACTTGAACCTTGGTCTCTTAGGTTGCACAGGAGCAACCAAAATGAAACTTGAACATGTGAACGAAAATGAAGAGACCTAGTTTTCTCGGAAAAAATTGTCACGTACAAGTGAGTTCTATATTTACAGCTTGTCCTCTTACGGTGCTGTTGACTTGTGAATCATGTGTCATCAAAATGGAGCATGCTTATAGGAACACTTCCATAAATTAGTGACATTTCCTAGCTGATCAAATAAAAAGCTCTGGTTGATTAAGTTGTAGCCGTTAGCATCCTTATTTATAAATAAGCTGAATCCAGTATATGAACATATCCTTAATATATGTGTTTCATGTACTGCCCCCAAAACTTTTAGTAATTGGGCCCCACATGAGTTACTCATTTTCCTGATAGCGCAACGTTTGAGAGTTACATTTTTAACTTTTTCTGACTAGCCATTATTTATAATGACATGTTTCTTTAACGAATGCTTTGAAAGGGTTGTATTCATTTTCAATCTTTGTATGTTTCATCATTTGTTTTAGAAACCATCATGGGAGAGAGCAGCTAAAATAATAAAGGAGAGGTATTGTTTTCAGCTATATCCTATTCCATTTTGCTTATTCTTTTGTTCTATTCTTGAGAGTTATTCTTTTTTTCCATTGAATATTTGTATCTTCAGATATGATCTGGAAATCGATGGACGGATTTTGTTGGGAAAAGTTGATTGCACTCGAGAAGGAGAACTATGCAGAAGGTACTTTCCATGGCAGCGACTTCTCTTTTTTAAACTTTATCATGTTAATTAAATTTAGTTATAAGTTTTAAATGCAGTAAGCTTTTGTATTATTCTGCTAACCACTTGAGGTAGTAGAAATTTTCCAGTTATATTATTTATTTTTGGAAAGTTTAGAGCCTTTGGTTGATGAGTCTGTTTCATAGCTTTTGTAACTATGATATTAGGAAACTGCAGCAGCTTTTTGGTTAATAGCGCTTACGATAAATAGAAATAACCAGATGGTTTCATTATAATCGAAGAGCTAATAAGTTTATGGTTATTTTAAGCAAGGTTTGCAGTCTCAGTTACTCTGCCCGTCCATTCTGGTGTACCATGTGTTGGTATGCTAGAACGTACCATGAACCATTGGGGGAGGGAGAGAGAGAGAGGGGTGGGGGGTGGGGGGGGGAGTGAGAAGAAGGAACTGAAAATAGAAGGAAGAAGAGGAGGAGGAAGACGTAAGAATTGGAGGAAGAAGAAAGAATGAAAGAAAAGAAGTGAAGGAGGTGGCCTACCAGAGTGTGGGCAGCAAGTGGGGGCCATGCGGGGGCCTCCTCATGAGTCATGTCCCTGTCCTAAATCCTAATTAGAAGACAAAAAAATAAAGAATTAGATTCGACCACCCAGTTTGGGCTGGTCCATGTACAAGTACATGGTCGTATCCGTAAATACCAGCCAAACCATATTAACCTAGCTATTTTGGCAAACCTTGATTTTTAGAATATTATTTCTTGACCTTTAGAATAGTCTAGCCAAAGCTACACCACTGCATTTATGACCTTTGGTTGATGAGTCTGTTTCATAGCTTTTGTAACTATGATATTAGGAAACTGCAGCAGGCTTTTTGGTTAATAGCGCTTACGATAAATAGAAATAACCAGATGGTTTCATTATAATCGAAGAGCTAATAAGTTTATGGTTATTTTAAGCAAGGCTTGCAGTCTCAGTTACTCTGCCAGTCCATTCTGGTGTACCATGTGTTGGTATGCTAGAACGTACCATGAACCATTGGGGGAGGGAGAGAGGGGGGGTGGGGGGAAGTGGAGGAAGAAGGAACTGAAAATAGAAGGAAGAAGAGGAGGAGGAAGTAAGAATTGGAGGAAGAAGAAAGAATGAAAGAAAAGAAGTGAAGGAGGTGGCCTACCAGAGTGTGGGCAGCAAGTGGCAGCCATGCGGGGGCCTCCTCATGAGTCATGTCCCTGTCCTAAATCCTAATTAGAAGATAAAAAAATAAAGAATTAGATTTGACCACCCAGTTTGGGCTGGTCCATGTACAAGTACATGGTCGTACCCGTAAATACTAGCCAAACCATATTAACCTAGCTATTTTGGCAAACCTTGATTTTTAGAATATTATTTCTTGACCTTTAGAATAGTCTAGCCAAAGCTACACCACTGCATTTATGATTGGCTTTGTGCTATCTCAGAATTGCCAAAAGACCTTGAGGATTTAGGAGGGTTGAATCATAAGGTGTATCAGAACTTGAACAAGAATGTAAACATTTTACATGACATTCAATACTGTTTTCTCTTAACCATTTAATTTCTTTTGGAACGTTATTAGAACTTACTTTGAGGTCGACTATAAGCTAATTTTGTTTACTTTATGGTTTATTGTGCCTCAACTAAGCACATTTAATAAAGGAAGAAATCATTAGAAACAGGGAGAAGAATGCAGACAAATGAATCCCGATGGACGATAAGAATCAGAATCATGATCAGAAGAACTATATTCTTAATTTGACTTTGTTTTTTTTGTAGTACATTCTTTACTGTGGAAAACTGAATCATGAAATATGTATCACTTGTATTCATGATAATTAGAAACTTAGTTGCTTATACTTACAGAACTTTGCCTTATGATTTTTAAATATTCCAGTACTTCTCATGCTTTGATTCTTGATGTCATGTATGTTGTCTTTGATCTTTGAAGGTATTTTCAGGTATATTAATTTGGCACAATAAAAAAACTTTGCAGGCATCATATTCAAGGCTACCCATCTATTCGGATTTTCAGGAAAGGAAGGGATGTAAAGTAAGCGCAAGTCTTTACAAACTGTTCTACATTTATGATGACAGATATGCTAAATTAACTTCTTTATATATAAGCTACAGTTTGTAAAATAATGTGGTTTATCATGGTATTTAAGTGACTTATTTACAAAAGCTTGCTAATTATAGTTCTTAGTATTTAGCTTTGAAGTAATGAATGCCCCAATGTGGATAGATTGTCATTGTCCAAAGTCTTTTTATTTACATATTCATACAATGGAAGCACCTGAAAGCATTTAAAGTTCTATGCAGTGTAAATGTTGAATTAAATTCTACTTATCTTGCATAATTACTTGTAGGATTTAGTTTTTATTTGTTTTATGGTGGTAACATACGCCGTAGGATTTCTTGTTACTTATTAATCCAATTGGGCAAAATTTTCTAGTATTACAATTTTCATGGACATACAACACAATTACCTGAGTGTACTATTTGGCTAGGAGATGAGTTAGATATAGAGGGATGAGTAAGAAAGATAAATGTGTTTCCACAACCAATGATTTAAATAGGTGCTCGGGCACTCGCCTAGGCGCTTGGGCGAGGCGAGGCGAGGCCCGAGTGCCTCGTGTGTAGACCAAGCGACGCTTCAATGAGGTACTGCTTGGGCACTTGCCCGAACCCAGGCGCTACTCGCTTGGGTGAGTGCCAAGTTCAAATAAGCAAACCGAACCAGACTTACGTAGTTTCCTACCCTCAAAAGCCACCCTTCACACTTGTGTGACCTTGAGCCAACCCTAGCGTTGCTTCTGCCTCTGTACTCGACGCTTTTTGTCGCTGCCTCCGCTGTAGATGTAGCCGACCGAGCCTTCCTCTATCGTCGACGGACAAGTCTGACGACCTAGCAAGAGCCCATAGCTTTCTTCCGTAGTCACTCCGTGTGCAATTCCTTCCATTGTCGAGGGAGAGGACCACAGGTTCCTTCGCCACCGACGGATACCTTCTGGAGCTTCTACCACTGTCGTCGCTGTTGTCCGCAGCTTTTGCCACTGTCGCTGCTGCCATTCGCAGCGCTGCCGTAGCTATCTTAAACTAATCCTTCGTCACTATTGCTACCAACTTCTTACTGCTGCCTTATCACCATTGTTGCTATCACTTTCTGTCGGTTTTTATTATCAATGACCCTTTTATCCCCCTCTATTACTGTTAACAGTTCTGGTCTCCCCCTCGAACTACTATTAACAGTAAGTAATATACTGTTGACAGTATATTTTTAATTTAATATCATATTTTTATTAAAATAATTATATTTTTTAATTATATTATTTTTTTTTATATTTTAATATTTTAGGGCACCTCGTTTCGCTCGGGTGAGCGCCTAAAGCCTCGAGCATTTTGGGACTTTGGCACCTTTTGACGTCTAACCCTTTTTAAATCACTGTCCACAACTTTTTTACCTGGCCAATCCTATTCCACTTAATCCCTTTTTCATGGCCATATATCTTTATGGCTAAGGAATGGAAGATGTTTCTCCCGTTACGTGAATTAAATGTTTCATTTTATACAGGAAAATTCACCCCTTTGATACATATGATATAATGTTGTGAAAATATGATATATAAGAAGTCGAGTTCCTAGAAGACATGAAATCTTAAATATGTTCACTTATTGTATTGTTGTATAATTTGTTGTTGGCGTCATGGTTTTCAATCTTGACCTCTTGCTGATACTGGTTTTCAACCAAATTGGTACAGTACTAGTACAAATTGGACTGACAAGTTCGAGTTTTGAACCTCTCCAAACCCTTTTAAACCATGTTTTTTTAATCTACATGTGCTTCAATAACGATTTAACATGTGTGCTTAAGACTTATTACTAACCATACATCATATATATATATATATATATATATATATATATATATATATATATATATATATATAATGTATAATGTATGATATTTCTCTCAAGGGAGTCTGTTTTGCTTGGAGTGAAACAAAATAGGCGGTATGCATTGTTCTAGGTGTGGACCGGTATGCGGACTACCTGTTTCGAGTGATCCAGTCCAACTTAATATAAAAACAACAAAAAAAATTAAACATCGATTAGGGCTCATGAACATGAGCGCTCTTCTCACAGGCCATGTGGAATCGACGTCGCCTCGTTACTGTTGTTCGTTGTCGTCGCCGTTGTCATTCGTCGCCGCCTACCATGCGAGGACGCTCCCTCCTCTTCTTCTTTCTTTGTCCACTGTCGTTTGCCGCCGCCTACCTTCCTGGTATGCTCCCTTCTCTTCTTCCTTCTTCCTTCTTCCTTCTTTCTCCTCCAATGCTCCCGCTCCCTCTCCTTCTTTCTCATCCTCCACAGGCTTCTTCTTCCTTCATCTTCCTTTTTATTCTTGTTCTTCCTCCTCCAATATGCCTTCCTCTTTTTTATTCTTTCTGCTTCCTCCTCCATCGTGCCTTGCTCTTCTCCTTCATCTTTGAAATGGTAGGATGTAGTGGTATGGTACATGGTCAAACTGGTATGGATCCATTATGCTACGGCATTCCTTGATTTCTCTTACCTCCATTTGATATTAATGAACTATTTTACCACTGTTGAATCAATCAGTGATGTATGTAGCATCTTGGTCACTAAATTGGTTTTGGTAGCATTTGCTGTATCAGCATAATAGGTTTAGGAGCATTGTGGTTGCTGATGTGAAACCAATTGTATGTAGTACAATTATGATGGCTGGTGAATAGTACACCTATCATCATTAATTGTTGTTAATAGCCATACAAGCTTCAAATATAACAAATTTGGACCAATTATTGATGTTATATGTGGCCCATGAAATATGCATTGGTAGGAAGGTTGTGATGAGAAGAAAAGTATCTCTGACTTGACCTCAACTAAGCTTTCGCATCTCTTAAAGTCATCAACAGTCTTCCTCTGACCCTTGCCTTCATAAATTTTTATGGTGGTTGTGGACCCATGATAATTTCCTCAGTGGCACAGTATATCCATGCTCCTTGTCCAACTGTACACTGCTGTGTCATAGAACATGTGACCCCTTTCCATCATTATAACTACTGAATACATTGCTGTTATGGTTCCTGCTATCACGGATTGGGTATTAAATAGAGAAGTCTTGTAATCCTCGAACTCTTGCACATCATTGTTAGCTAATGGGTCCTCTGCTTGTGGTGTGCTGATCTTGGCCTTGTGTGGATAATTAAAATTACTGATGTTAGCATCTTAACAATGGGTTTGATAAACAGGAATAGTGCCACTAAGGTAACACCCAACTCTAGGTAGATTGGGTGAAAAAAAAGGAGGAATGAAGTGAGGATGACAGGAGATTCTTTCACATGGATTTGTTCACATCATCAGAGTTGTTCAATGGATTGATCAAGGGCACTATCTTTCTTTTGATAAATCATGCTAGTGGATTTGGAGTCGGGATCTTTTCATATGTTGCTTCAAAGATGAGTCTTTAAGTGCTTATGTTCATTTATTGATTCAAGAAGGCGAACAAATGCAACCTTTTGTTTAACTCTGTTTCTGCTGATGGCCTGTATGATCATTTTAAGGATGGGCATGAATTACACATTCCATGAAATTTGGTGCATCTTATGGCTTCTAACATTCTCTTTTCTTTCTTGTGTGCAACAACTTTATGCTTATTGACCGCAGCTCTGATAAGCTGAAAGTAGATTTTCATTCATCTTTTCTAGTAACTTCTGATTCTTTTTTGAAATCCACTAGAAAGTCTGTGAAATTACAGAATCCCTTTGATTACTAGATATGTTTTTACTTTCAGTAATTTCTGTTACATTGGCAAATGTCACAGGGAAAACCACGGACACCATGAACATGAATCTTATTATGGAGAGCGTGACACAGATAGTTTAGTAGTGGTATATGCTGGTTGCTCTAGTTGAATTATTTAATTTCTGAAGCTATTATTTAACATTATTTTCTTATGCTGTTTCATGTTTATAAAATTGAGGTTCTTTGATCTCATTCACCAAACCAAGACTCTATGAACTTATTGTTGAATTGGAAATTTTAGGCAATGGAAACTCTTGTTGCTCCCATTCCAAGATACTCTAGTAATATGGTATTGGCTGATGAGTCAAATCACTCTGTGGAGACAGCAAAACTTCCTGCACCATTGACTAGTGGATGTAGAATAGAAGGATTTGTACGTGTTAAGAAGGTAAACACCTTGTCACTTCTGTATGAGATAATGTGCAGTTCAAATATCATTGATTACATCTTTGCTTCAGACAATGGACAACTGTAACAAGAGGTAGCAGACCTTATTTTTTGTTCAGCTAAACTGGGTGACTTATAAGTGCTTTCTGCTTGTTTACTCGTACATACAAGCCACTCGTTACTTTGTTGAACTTGAGTTTGTTGATCGTTTTATGGCATAACTCTATACTGTTCCAATGCATATATGTCAAAAATACTTGGTGTTTGTTTATATTTAATTTTTTATGTTTCATGCTTGTGTATTCACTTTTACATGTTAAACTAGAGATGCAAGTTTTTTTTTTCTTTTGGCTTAATTTTAAAGTTTGCTTTTGTTTGCTAATTATTCAGGTTCCTGGCACTCTTGTCGTCTCAGCTCACTCTGGATCACACTCCTTCGATCCATCTCAGATAAATGTATCGCATGTTATTTCACAATTTTCTTTTGGTAAAAAGCTCTCGCGGAGGATGCTGTTTGAAGTGAAGAGACTAACACCATATCTTGGTGGAAGTCATGATCGGTTGATGGGCCGATCATATATTATTAATCATGACCATGCTAATGCTAATGTCACTGTAAGTTTCAATAACATCTCTTCTGTTGCTTTATAGTTTTCTTCTTTAGGATTCTCCATCATCCTCGTCAGGCAGCTTGTTTGATGTCAAGTGACTGTAAATCCAAATCATGATATACTAACCAAAAAGAAGTGATCTTGTCCTTAACCAAAAAGAAGTGATCTTGTCCTTTCTTGTATCTTCTCACTGATTCTTTTCACGATAGTTAAACATAGATGGCCATTTATGGAAGCCATTAAACATAATTTACCTATTAAGAATTTGCATGGAGAAAGGAGACAGGCTTTTTGTTTGCTATTCTAAATTAGCCTAGATCTTTCTTGCTATCAAATGACTGTTTTGATCAAGATTAACATTTGATAATGAAGATGTTTTGCAAACCACAAGAACAGAGCAGCAACAAAAAGAAAAACATGGGTGGTGTTTGATGCAACCTTTATTTGTGTAGCTTAAAACACAGATTTTTGTAGTTGAGTTACAGATAAACTTTCTGACTACTCGATAAATTCTGACTATGGCCTTCGTCTAAATTTGCAGATTGAGCATTTTCTCCAAGTTGTAAAGACTGAAATAGTGTCGAGAGGATCTTCTCAGGAACTCAAATTGCTCGAGGAGTATGAGTACACAGCCCACAGTAGTTTGGTGCACAGTCTATACATTCCTGTAGCCAAATTCCATTTTGAGCCTTCTCCCATGCAGGTTGGCATCTGTTGCTTTATCAACTTGAACAAAATTTAGATAATCCATATTGAGATGCTGATCTACATACCAGGTTTTGGTAACTGAAGTTCCGAAATCCTTCTCTCACTTCGTCACCAATGTTTGTGCCATCATTGGAGGTGTATTCACGGTGTGCACCTGTTCTGCTCAGCTGATGATGCATGCTTTTTGTTGCCTTGCGTTATTCTTCAGAACGCGGACTTTGCTGAATTGTTACTTTGATTTTTCAGGTTGCAGGAATACTGGACTCCATTTTGCACACCACTTTACGCCTTGTGAAAAAGATTGATTTAGGCAAACAATTTTGACATAGAAGAATGAAATCAAGCACTCAATTCTTTGCCGATCCCATTAGGAATCATGATCATGCGTTTCTTGGTGAAGTTTTCAGCAAATGCAGCAATAGCCATTGTATTCCTAATTTATTATGATTTCTGCTGTGGAAGACATTTCTTCCTGAGCATTTGCTCTTAAGACCGCCGAGGTATAATTTGTTCCATGTCAAGTTAGTAAATGAAATGACAGGAAAGAGCTCCTTAGCATCTTTTGGGTTATTGAAGTGTTCTTACAAACCGCAAAGAAATGACTGCGTCCCATTTCATTTCGTTTGGTTTGGACTCCCAAAGGGAAACAGATAGCCGAGCTATCAAAAATGGATCATCAATATTAGCATCTTTCGGCCGTAATAGTGATGCGTGTGACATTCCTAATTCACTGGAGGTATGAGCTACTTACTGTCCGCCATGCATACATAATACAATTGCAAGATACGCGAGCAAAAAAAAGGTTGGGTCGTGAGATCCAACGTTTTTTACCCACTTGCATTCCTGTCTGTATGCTGACGGGCAGTTTGAGATGTTCAATCTTACACTTGAAAGGAACTCCTCCATGGATACTTGTAGAAGAAGGTGCAACGACAGACGCACAACAATTCAATTCCATGCCCGATAAGCAAATAAGACAGCTGCATGAATCGAACTACGCACATCCGATCCTTCCGCTGCAAATAAAACGAGATCCGAGTGACGGTGATCAGATTGTAACTGTTGAACGGCAGGTCGATCGGCTAGAAATGGTAGAGAGAGAGAGAGAGAGAAACAGTGATTCGGCAGGACAACAAAAGCCGACCGTAGTGAGTTTGAATCTATTGCTCCAAAACAACCACAGTCCGCCGATGGTAGCGGTTCTGATCACCGGGAGCGAGAGTAAGAAACTAGAATCTGGTGCTTTGTTTTTTTTTTTTTTTTTTTGTGGGGCTTTTTGACGCTGGACTGGTACGCGGTAATGTCACCAGACGAAGGTCTTCGTGACATCAATTTTTTGTTTTGGAGACGCGTCGTTCTCTCACGGCAATTTCACCGCGGTTAGAATGGACCATCTGTGGTCTGCTCACCGTCGTGATAATAAGAAACTTGAATTTCGACGATTTGATGCCATTTTTATTTCTTCGAGGCTCTTTATCGCCAGGGTGGGGGCGATAAGCTTACTCGAGAGCCGTCTTTAACTCCTGCTCTCTGTCATCGCGACTGTAACTGACAAAGTGCTTTTTTTCTTCTTCTTCTTCTTCTTCTTCTGTATTATCAACCATGAGCTCTTCGGTCCTGCTGGTGGTAGTGCAACGTCTCCTCGTCGGAGCAATGAGATTCGTCGTCGTCGACTCTTCATTTCCTGGCTCTCGCCCTCTCTCGTTTTCTCTCCCCTTACCTCATTTCTTCGTTGAGTGGAGTGTCTTGCATAGTCTCTCTTTATTCATTTGTTGGTGACATTGAAGTCGTCGGGTCCAGCAGCCACAACGTGTGTGAGCAGGTTGAAGCCAACCGGGTCGATGACGTTGTTGTGAGCATAAAAATCAATCATTCTTATGCTTTCATTATAAGAGGATTTTTAATATAAAATTCTAAAATTAAATAATAATAATAATAAATCTAAATTTACGATGCATATATTCAGAAAGTTTTTAATCTAATCTACAAGTGCACACACGTTGTGAAATAGACTTATCTTCTTCTCTTTTTCTATATTTCATTAACTGATAACATTAATCACAATGTAATTATATCTATGATATATCTTACCTTATCATTAGGGCCATATAATCTAACATTCTCTCACTTGACTCATTAATTAATTGGTAAGATATAAAAAATTTTAAAATTAAAATAAATAAAATAATTTTTTTTAAAAATAATTTTATTTAATTAAATTCTAAAGCTTTGAAAAAATATTTTACATGTACATATGAATTTTATAAAACAAGTAAACATATCCAATAAACATAATACCATATTAAGTATGACTAATAATACGAATCATAACGATTATATATCATCAGTGTCATACTTCCTTCAATGTATCACAACATTGTTAGTTATTTTTAATATAGTCCAAAATGACCCATGTAATTTATCTTGTCAGGATAATTCTATTAGCACTATGTACATATATAAATGTTAATAGGATAGTGAAAACAAATTATGTAAATAAGAATGTTGATTATAATGTCCAATTAGATAAATATTATCGTATCTTTTATGGGTTGCTCATAAACCTAATCATAACAATATATTCTTTCAAATACGTTAAGCTATAAATCATAAGTGAATGGATCAATAGTCAATATAGTATAACTCAAATTCTTAATTGACATTAATTATTTATGGACTCTTTTTTTTCTAATCATCAACTATTTTATACCACAATATATAGAGTTACAATAATACTTACTATTTTTAGAGAAAAAACTACTATGATATGTCACAAAGTATCTTTAATGATTTAGCAATTGAGTCTGACCATATGAAGTCCTGAGATTAAATTTTACATCATAAGACATGATTAATGACCTTAATGCATACTAAAAAAATCAGCTTTTATTATTGTAATATAACAATATATTATTTTATATTTTTTCTTATAAATTTTCCCTCCAATTGATATAGATATAAATCATAAAGTGAAATTTCTGTTATCAATGTAATATCATCATTTCAAGCTAATCTAATTTCATAGATATAAGTATATAATCTTTTATCCTTCCTAGATATCTTTTTTTTTTTTTTGTAGCCTTTTAGTCTTTTTATTTCTAGATAACTTTAATATCTATCTAGTATTTTAACTATAAAACTGATATTTGATCTGCTTGAGTATATAATAGACTTTCAACCATGCATATATGAAAAATATTTTTTATCTTTTTTTTTCAAGTCATTTTAAGAATACTTGATTTGATTAAAATTTTTTTACTTTTATCATTTACTAAATAAAATTATAAATTAAATCTTCTCATGACTCGGTCAATATATCTTTTCTAAGACAATCCTAGTAATCCTTAAAATTTATCCCTAAATATCTCAATGCTAATAACATAAAATATCTCATTCATATCAACTATCTTAAAATTTTTTATAAGAATTATTTTAGTTCAATACAATAAATCAAGATCATTGCTGATAAGCAAAATATTATTTATATATAAGACTAATATAATAAACTTACTCCCATTGATCTTCAGATATAAATACTGATCAACAATATTTTTGTAAGTCTCAAAGAGGTAATGATATCAAGAAACTTTATATATCATTGTTTGGAGGCTTGTTTAAGATTATCAATGGATTTTCTAAATTTACATACCAAATTTTATATTTTTTTATTTTCTCTCCGAATCATTTATGTTAACCTATATAAATCTAAATCCCCGTTCAGAAAGCTTGTTTTCACATCTATATGATGTTACTAAAAATTATAATAAGTTATTAATATCATAGTAATTCTTAATAAGTTTATTTAAATAAATCAAAAAAAATCTCATGATCAATGCATTCTTCATGAGTAAAATATTTCACCATAAGTCTGGGTTTTATATCATTTGATATTACCCTTTTGAGTCATGTTTATGTAATAGACACTTTTATAGGGACAATTTGATGAGTTCTCATACACTATTTTTGACTCATTGATTTTAGCTCTTTTTTTATCGTACTATATCATTTTCTAGAATCATTATTTTTCATGATTTCTGAAAATAATGAGAGATCCTTTTGGTTCATATATTATAATTTTGATAAATATACCACATAATAATAAAAAATTATAGGTCTCCTTTCCCTTTGAGATATTCTTAAAACTATCAATTATCATTATTTAACAAGTTCATCAATGATAATATTAATATTATGTGAGAGTTTATTAAATAATTTTGTTATTCACCTTTATCAAATCATTTAGTAATTTGAGGAATAATAATCTCTCAAATATAAAATGATAATGAAATATTAACCTCTATTTTCTTAATATCAAATTTATATTTTTGAGATTTTTCAATCCTACTAATTCGTTATCTTCTAGGAATCTTACATTATGATATTTAACTATTCTTGTACCATGATTAAAGCAATAAAATCTATATCCCTTTTAATTTTTCTAGATTACCAATAAAATATCTAGAATCGTTTTTGAATCCAATTTATTTTTATGTGATTTGAAGATCTTTATCTTTGTAGAATAATCCCAAATATGTAAATATATCAAGTTAGATTTTCTACCACTCTCAAAAGAGTTAATGTAATTGACTTACTGGGAAACTCATTTAAGATATATATAATCATTTTTAGAACTTCTCCTCACATTGATTTAAGTACAAGAATAACTTATCAAACTCTTAAAATAGTAGATTTTATCTTTCAACAATCTTATTCTACCATGGTACATCTAGTAAACAATATTGAATATAAATACCCATTTTTCTATGACTTTAACAAAAGAATCAAAATTATGATCTGGTTCACCATAACTACCATAAAATTTATCACCCTTATCCCACAATTTTTACTTTTTTATCTAATTATTTTTTAACTTCATTTACATATATATAAAGGTATCAATAGAACGAGACTTTAGATAGTCACATCTCAACAGGTAATCTATAAAGGTGATAAGATATCTCTTTCCACTAAAACAGAAATATGAAGTGAACTATAGATGTAAGCATATATAATCTCAAAGAATTCATATGAAAGAATATCTTATTCCAATATTTAATTATGAGATTATTGTAAACTCAATATTTATATTAATTTTATATAGATTATTATACATAATTAAAAGTTAACTTTTATTGAAACATAAACATACTGAGTTTACAACAACCAAAAGGAAATAATATCATGATAATTTTAGATAATGAACCTAATTTTCTAAAATTATAGAAACATAATATATTTTTTTAATATCTATCAAATGGATAATCTCTGGATGTAAGCGATAAGTACCAATTAATAGTACTTTCACCTTTAGATGATTTTTTATAATAATAAATATTTCATTCTTTTTTTATTTTTATAATAAATTAAATATATATTATTGGTAACTAATTTTAAAGCAATCAAACTATCAAGTATTGAAAAAATACTTATGTAATGTTTGATTTAAAATATATAAAGGTCAAACATATACTTTTTTTTTTCCAAACCAAACCTTATAGTTCTGACCTTACTTACCATAAAGTAATACTTTACTATAAAAAAAAAATTTATGAGTTTATATAATATTTATAAACTTGGGTGTTTCACGCTTTAATTTTTTTTTATTATTACTCACTCCTTGAGTAGTACTCAAAATATTATGAGTCTTTATTATTTTAATCTTAATTCTTTCCAAACACATATACTAGTCGGCTAATTTAAGTTTCACTTATATATAATTTTATCGTAGTGAATTTTAAATAAGCTAAACTAAGAAGAAACAGAATTAAGAATAAGTTATACAAGAAAAAACTCGACTATAATTATGTTCATTGTTCTTGAGTTTACAGCTTTATCAATCATATTAAGGATATAATCTCGAATTCCTCATATATTGTCATATTGAATTTTAATCAGTTTTTTTCATTTATATGTCAGCCAATAACTTATTAGCAAATTTAAATTAATCTTTAAATATTCTAGTGTGTTAGTTATATACCGTAACGAAGTCTAAATATTTTTAATAATTATTATAAAACTGAGTCTTTTAAACCTTTCTGGATCATGTATCTCAATTATTTATTCTATAGAACTTTTAGTAGTTAAGTCTGTAATCCTTTCAATGATCAAAGTCTAACACACCCAATATAAATTACATATGCTTAAGTCATTTATAATAATTTAATCTTAAAACCGTAGGGACATTTATCAAAATATAATAAAGGAAGCACCACTATAATAATATAATATAATATTAATACTTTAAGTTTTTTAATAAATATTAAAGTATTGATATCATTTCTATTTCTCATTTGAATGAAATATTGATATATCTAGTATTCATACAAAAAATATTTATGGTGAACCGATACAATTCTCATGGAAGAGGGTTGCTACCTTTAGATATATAACCCTAAACTACAAGGATATCCAAAATAATATTATCTTACCGCATTATATAATTATTCAAAATAAATTTTCTTTTAGAATTTCTAAATCTTTTAATTGTGTATGTCATTATGAATATTATTTTTCTTAATGTTATTTAGGATTAATTCCCTAATGTAATTTTATAAGTTATTGGTTTAGACTATTTTAGCAGCTATAAGACCAATATAATAATATCCTATTTAAGATTAATTCTCTAATATAAAATCTTTATTATAATTTATATCTTATAAGCCTATCATCCCAAGTCATTTTTGCAGCTACCAATTAGATTAAAACTTAGGGATATGAGTTACAAATAATATTTATCAAATTTCTTCAATCTAATTTGTATCGAAATAGTTCAATAATAATACAAATAATAATCATAAAAATTATCAAATGTTCATCAACATAAAGAAAAACTCATACGATAACTATAATAATGATGAAAAATAAATCATGCCTTTATATAAAAAATAAATATTATTTCATAATTTCAAACGTATATATGTAAATAATTAAATAAATATCCAAGAATAATAATTAAAATTTTATGAATATGTTTAATGAGAAAACTATAAAAGAAAATCATAATTTTTAATTTTTTAAAATTTTGCATGTAACTCTTATACCGGTCAACCCTATTTAATTAGGCAGACCCATAATTGGGTTACCTAAATTAGGCTCATAGATTTGAGCCAATCATTCATCTAATTAGGCCTATTAAAATTAAAGTTGATTAAAATTTAACTATTCCTCGAATTCGATCAAAACTTAATTGATCAAATTTAAATACAGTCAAGTAATATAAAAATAATCATAATTAAGTCTAATAAAAAGTATTTAATTATAATAAATCAAATTAATGAATTTTATAATTGAGAACATAATTTAGAAAATTTTAATTTCTAAAGGGTAAAAGTATAATTTTACTTAGAATATATAATGAAAAATTTTAATTTCTAAAGGGCATAAATGAAAGATAAAATTGAAGGACATAGACTAGAATTCTTTCATTTCAATGGGTAAAAATATCCTTGAAAAAGCCCTAATTTATAGATATTATTTTTTAAAGGAACACTATATTCTCGTCTTAAGCAACAGTTTAAGTGTTTTGCTCGTCTTAAACCAAGGGGGGAAGAAAGAGAAAGATCTAAAACTGGATCGGTGAGGAATAAATAGCTGGATCAGATGTAGTTAAGTATCTCAGAAAGGACTCGAAATCTGGTATTCAAGCCTAAAACTATCGATCTAGTGTTGCAGGATTAGTGACAGAAGATATAATAGAAGAATTCAAGTCTGACATCGACAACAGATAGATTTCATTCGACAAGCAACATCGCAACGCTGGCGAGATAACAAGCGACTTCGAAAGGGAGGGACAAACGAACTACTAAACAAGCAACTCCAACAAAGGAAGGGACAATAAAACCGGTAAAGTAACCAATTAAGATATTAGGCATCAAATGAATTTCTACAACGGATAGGTTGGCAAGATAAGATTGTGATTGAGTAAAGAAAAAGTAATTAGAAAGGAACACCGGTTTGGCATGCGGTTATCTCAGAGGAGATCCTTGTAACATTAAACAAAGTAACTGCATCCTCGGAGGGTAATCTCACCGCTATGCACGTGCCACATATACTGGGGCCGTTCGAACAAGGAACCGTCTACGATCTGCTAAAGAAAGTAGAATTTGGACGGTTTGGTACCATTTTCTCTTTTCTATTTTCGGCTGCTTATCTGCAGAATGTTGGGCGGTGAGCGCATCCGAGAGTCCTTTGGCTCTCTCGTGCTGCTGCTGCGGCAGGTCTGTCTCTCCTCGACTCGACTCGACTCGTTCATCTCCTGGATCTCGCCTTCTCTCTCGTCTTCAGTCCCATTGCGAGGTCTCTTACATTTGGTGGAAGGTCTTGGACATCTCTATGTATTCATCGGCTTCGTTTCAACGTACGTTCAAACAATCGGTGGGCGACACTGAAACCAGCGGGACCGTCGGGCACAGTAGATGAGGAGGTCATCGGCGTCGCCCTCCCAGGGAAGGTCGTCGAAGAGGGAGATGGCAGCGCCCAGACCCGAAAGAGGCCTGGGTTGATACCGGCGCGGTGGAGGTAGGTAACAGGGGGCCCGAGAGGCTAATTGGTGGAACCGCGGAGTGTGGCCAAGGGCCAAATGAGAGGTGGCCACGGATGAGGTCGGCAAAGGTCGCAGGGAGGGGGGGAACGAGGGTTGAATTTGTGGAGAAGCCGACGAACTGGTTGTCTGGGCCTCTGTGATGTATAACTCCATTAATTAGCAAGCTCTCCCTTGCACAGCGGACGCGGTGTCGGAGTGCACTGGAGCGGCGCTGGCGCACCGCCGGGGGGAGGCCCACTCCGACGAACCTGTTCCGATGTCAAGCTGCTTATAAAGATTAAATTCATTGGAATTAGCTTTGCCAAAATTTACATTATAGAACGGCCGTATTATCTACGATTTCATGGCTGGTGAATGGTAGCTTCATCGTACTTCAGTGAAGACACCAGATGATTGGTTCCTTTGAAACATTAAACTTCTTTCAGTAAAAATTTACCCCCTACACCCGTCGAACATGCAATCCATATTTAAACGTCAATCTTGATCCATCCCTAAAAGGATTAGAGTCGCGCAGAAACAACGAGGGAAACAAGGATTAGAGCGCTATGCTTTCACATAGAACACTTGAATGTTCAAAGAACTCCTACGCAGCAGCAATCGGAGGCGTAGTCAGTTCATCAAATTGAGGCTTTGGCTCCAAGTCGATAAACTGGTTGGATTTACTAGCTAGATGCGAGATGCTAACTCTTCCTTGCCGTTTGATGTAATCGGCGACTGCTCTCATTTCCTCAGGTGAAATGTATATGTACTTCCCACGGTCATCCATGACACCGGATAATCTCCCTGGACATTCAATACAAGTGTTCATGTAAGCTTGCAATGAATTTGCTCCCTGAACCACCGCGGAAAATAAGATGAGTTGCAACTCAAAGTGATCGGAGTCATACGAACTAAACCCCATCATGTGTTTAAGTAGAAACGACTGCCCTCGTTGCTCGTGCACAGTTAACGAGCCATGTATAATCAGCATGCAGAGACCAAAACGATCCCAAGAGAAGAATAACATAGCAACTGAAAATGCATGTGTGCAACACTTACCCATGCTCTCCAATGTCATTATCCGATTGATGCAGTCCTGCAAAAATTCCATACAATTTCAATAAGCAGAAAAGACGTGCAAGCAAGCATAAAAAAAAGACTACAACATGACCTACGGAAAAGTATTTTTCATATATACAACTCATCGACGAACTGTCAACATGTCAAGTCCACAACCGCTACAGGATGTTCCATGACCAAGTAGTTTTTGGCCGTACCTGCGTTCTTAATTTGAATTCTGCTGCAAGGTCCTCCAGAGGAACACATTTCTGTTTCTGAAACAGTTCAAATATATAATATATATTAACTAAAAATGTGAAGACTTTAGAATTATATCAGTTGACTTGAAACATGCCTCAATGTTCTAATGAAATCCAAGCAATTAAAACTAAATAAATAAACATATAAATGAGTAAACAAACAAAATATGATGTGCATATCCATGCATCAAGGTCAACATAAATTCAATGGATTAACTTTCCACCATCCTTGCCGAAGGTGTATGTCAGCCTAAAGCTCCACACATGTTTTTCCATGTGGGTGTGGTGATGGGCATTGTCACAGGTTAAAGAACTGAATGAAGAGTAGTATTGACAAGCAATACTACTTTGACATAAACTGTAATCAAAGAAACTGCATCCAGAGTTAAGCTTGTCCAATGTATATCTACACGGGGTTAGAAGAAGTCCAGACCACTTTGTCCTTGCTTCAGTCATTGCTAGTTTGGTAATTAGAATATAGTTTGTACACCAGACCTTCACCCCTCTCATTACCAGAATCTCTCGGTTAATTCTCAGTATAAATCATGTGTTATTGAAATTACTGTAACGAGGTTATTGAAAAAACTAACAATGAAAAGATTGGAATGTCCAAAAAAAATTAAAAATAAAATATACCTTGATGTATTCAACAAAATTTGCAAGTAAACCCTGGTTATCATCTCGCGTCTCAATCTCTGTTGTACCTTCAGCATCAACAGAAAATTCCCCTTTCCACTTTTCAAACTCCAAAGCCGCAGCTTCCTCATCCTTGGCCTTCTGAGCCATAGCTTCTTCTTCCTATTTCAAGAATAAAACTGCTTCAAGACAGATAAATTGCTTATCATCTGAAAATAAAAAATAAATGTTGAAGTTACAGACCATCAAACGCTCTTGTGCTTCACGCTCCTCATCCTTTCTCCTCCGCATTTCAGCATAGCGATCTTGCTTTGTTTTTCTTGATTCACGTGCTGCCTCCTCAGCCTTACATAATTGTTGATTTCAAATGACCATTCAGACTTAGCTTACAAAACCTACAGAAAAATAATTGCACAGTATTCCACCTGTCGCTGTTCTTCACGTTCCTGTTTCTTCTTTTCCTTTTTCTTTGATGCCTTGGCAACGTAATCAGCTTCTGCAACCTCTTCATCACTTTCATCAAGAACTTCTGAAATTACATTTGTTCATTATATTTATATTCCAACTCCTAACAAAGCTGATAGACTGAATTGATTTAGTAACAAGCTTCAAATATAAAAAACCTACTAGAATTCCAAACCCATAACTGAAAAGAATAATAGTTCAAAACCAAAATGCCACCCCTTAACTTCTCTGAATTTATCCAAAAGCATATTTTTATCCCAAAATACAAGGCCCATTTGTGCTCTGGATACTTTTAAGCAAAGGGCCTAATTTTTAAAATATTTATTTTCCATATATCTCAAAGAAAGAATACTATCTTTCCAACAAGTAGCACCAATGAACAGATGCAACCAAAATTATTATATGACTGGAATTACTTGAATGAGATTGCCCAGAGGTTTTATCCAAAAGATAACTACAATGAACTCAAACTTGTCCAAGCTTGAAGGGTGTCAAACATGTAATCACAAGTTAAATCAAGGATTGAAATATCATACCGTATCGAAGTTTCGACATTCTCTCGGTACGGTACGGTACTGTATACCAAGCGGTATACTGCTCGGTATACCATTCGATGTGTGTGTGTGTATATATATATATATATATATATATATATATATATATATAAATATAAAATCTTTTATTTATATATTTATATATAAAAGTTAAAAAAAATGTGCGACGTCGCCTCTCTTCTCCCCGGGCGGGGCGACGTCACAAAAAAACCTCTCTTCTCCCCGGGCGAGACGACGTCACAGAAAAACGAGACGACGTCACCTTTATATTTATATATATATATATATATATATATATATATATATATATATATATATATATATATACCGCACGGTAGCGCGCGGTCCGCGTATCGGTTTACTATTGGACCGATACGTACCACCCGTACCGGGTAATATCATTCGAAATTGTATACCTTGGTCAAAATAACATCAATTCAGAAGGTTAAAGTCTTTTTTTATTATTCAATCACCAAGAATAATTACCAACTAACAAAAGATAAGTAATTCAAAAATTCTATTTGATAGATTGAAGATTAACTTTGATTCATGAGCTTGATGAACCAAAAAAAAATACAGTTTGATTTGAACTATTATTGAAATATATTAAGTTATGTAATGACAATGGATTTACCTTTTCTTTGCCAACAACTCATTGATGTATAGTATATTTCAATATACAAAACAGTGCACATTTCATTAGATGTTGTAATATTAAAGAGACCAAGAAAGGCACCTAATGTAATTATTCCCGCAAGGTGAAGGTGGTAGCCAAGACATTATGATTGTTTTGAACAAAATACTTGCTCATATACACAGAACTAATTTCATTTGAGACTAATAAGCTCAAAATAAAAAATTCTTGAGAGAAAAGCTTAAAACAATGACCAATAAAGATCAAATTGGTTCTCTTGAGTTCACTAATTTCTTTTGTTCTTTTTAACTTTGCAGACCAAAACTAGGAATATTGGACTAAAACCAGCAAAAACTATCAGAACTGAGATCTAAAACTTTAAGGGCCCTCTGGTATGGGGATAAGAAATTTCAGGATCTCCTAAGTTCCAACAGGGTGTTCTACCAGAAATTCCCATTTTGTACTTGGCCAAATTTTGAAATCTCAACCTGAGATTTCAAATGCCAACCATTTTTTGTTATGTTTAGGGATTATATATGTATTTTATGTTTACCTGAGAATTTCAAGGCCCCATCCAGAGGATTTCCAAGCTACAAAGGCTTCCCAATGAAGACAGTTCCCATGTTTTCGGTAGCTAACTGGGATTTTTGAACTACCCAGATCCAGGTGAGAATAAAAGATCATTTAAGTGAATCATGGGATTTCATGAGAAATGCCCATGAAATTCTTATCTCAAATAGAGCCTCAATGAATGAAGTATCAACATTTTTCATCAACAAATGGTTGACTCCACTAAAATAATTGGACTTTATCATAGTGTAATCCTGGAAATTATATCTCTGAATTAACTCCTTTCAAGGACCTACGGTGCTGCATCTAATATTTTGACCACTCAAGGAAGGACTCATAACAACAATATAAAAAGGATCATGCTTTTTTCCAGTGAAGTAGAACATATTGTGTAGGGATGGATCCAATTAAAATATAAACAGGTCTTGAGATGACTCAAGGACATTGGCTCTTATGTGAGTTCCTTGTCAGCATAAATACTCTGATTTTCACTCCTAGGTCATCCTTTCAAAAAAAAATCAGTGCCCCTCTCAACCTAAGTTTATATTTGATTATTCAATAACTAATCCTTACATAAGACACAAGCAAAACATTAAACTAAAAATAAGGTTAGTTTTCTTCCTGATGATCTGAAACTTCGGTTCAGGTAAAGGAAAAATAATATATGAGAAGATTTTGAACTACTCATCAAGTTGACATATGTTAAAACTAAAAAATGACTGTTAGACACAAAATAGGCAGATGTCTCAGGTAAATTTCCTACCAAAAATAATAATAATTTTAATGTGAATATAACTAGTGTTGGCAAATTACTGGTCAAAAAGAAAATTACCTTCACTGGTAGAAGCAGCAGATGAACTGGCAGCAGTTGGCCTGCGACGCATGCGACGAGCACCGGAAGGGCGGACCACTCTTTCTGCCTGTATAATGTCAATATCATAAAACAAAATTTGAAGAAAAAATTGCCGAACTCCATTTTCGAAGAATAAACAATGAATTAACATCAACACAATAAAAAATATATTAGGATCTGTAAAGTTGAAAGATAAGAGTCAATGTTCATTTTGCAATCTAAAGCAAGCATGTACTAGTTCAATGGAGAACACATAATTACGGACTTGAGGATATTACAGCTACCAGTATGCTACCAATTGCTGGAGATTTTAGAAGAAACTATTGAGCTTGTCGAGACACTAATTTCAACTGCCACCGTGGTGCATCCCAAAATGGTTCTTTGAGGAAAGAAAATAGAAATACCATGTTCCAGATGAAATTTAAGGTCAATACATCAAGAAGTGACCATACTCCAAAACTTCCCACAATTCCTGAAAACCCTACGTGAACATAAGCCATGCAAGATGATTTTTATCCTTTTTTTTCATTCTTCTAAATCTTATTATCTAGGTTTTTGATATTCCTAACCAAATTTGTCTCAAGAAACTATAACTAATTACAAAACCACCATGTTTTACGTGAAATTTAAGGTCAATATTGTTGAATCTCGGATTTTGATGATTAAACCAATTGATAGTGTTTATGATTTAATCTACGTTTTACGTGACGTGGGATGCTTCGATCAAGGAGAAACAATTAAAGCAGGAAGAATCATGTTGGGCCGGAGAAAAACATGTCAGAAAATTGAACGTCGAGCTGAAGGATCGGTCGACGTATCGACAGAAGGCTTCGAGCCATGAGTTCGGGCATCGGCCCAAGAAGAGTGGATATTGCGCCAAGGAAATTGGAGTTGTGGAGGTCAACTAGCCGATTGGACAATAGGCCGGAAGATAGGACGATACGCCGAAGAATCGGACGAAGCGTCGATGAACCAATGACATGCCAGACAACATTTGATTAGCTTAGTAATAATTGTCTAGATCGAAGTAGGTTTTAACTGTGCGGGATTAACTACGATAGCAAGACATAAAGCAAATTGAAGTCTCGGAGTCAAGGACGCGATTTCGTTGGGAGTTCGAGAGTTCGTCGGAAGTCCGGACATTCTGTCACGAACGGTCGTCGCGCACCCGCGACAACTCCGTTCAACGAACCGTTCGTCGCTCTCATCTACATGTACAGCTGCTTGGCAGCATGTTTTGACTTGGTTTTAAGTCCTTTTGCTTGTAAAAATGTATGTTCGAACAAGTTACAAAGCGATCGCTCACCGAACCGAGCAAAAGAGCCCCAAAACAACTCCGTTTTCGCGTGCCACGGGCTGTTTTCTGCAGCCCGCTGTTGCACGCAAAACGTGAGCCATCTCAGCACCCTAGAACCACCCGGGTGGCACCATGGGGGATGGGGCTTCGTATAGTGTCGGGCGTTGAACAATCTTTCGCAAGTTCGCATGTTACCTTGACGGGAACTTGTTGTCGCGCCCGACACCCGGTGAGCAACTGTTTGTGGACTTGCAACTGTTCGTTTAACCCTCTAAAGTCCTTGTTTTCCTCCTCTCCCTCTTTTCTCGTGTACGCAAGGCGCTCACTGAATTGCTTGTAAAGCTTCCCCTTTTCGCGAGACGTCGGGACTTGTCCGTCGCTCGTTCTTCGAACTAATCAACTTTCTTCTTTTACAGGTCCTTCGGGACCTGCGCGAGGTTGCAAGTAGGCTGAACTTTGCGGACACAAATCGTAAAGGCGAAGCGCGACTTAGGCAACGCAAGCTAAGTTCACGTCTTTGCCGCAAGGGTGCCTCGCGACTTAGGCAACGCAAGCTAAGTTTGCGTCTTTGCCGCAAGGGTGCCTCATGACTTAAGCAATTCCAGCTAAGTCTGTGACATTGTGGTATCAGAGCGGGCAAGCACTTCGAGCGAGCAGCGAAGCAACTTCGCCATGGCAAAGCATCGTGGCGAATCAAGCAAGATGGGGCAAGCCGAACCCTTGCCCCAAGCAGCCGCAGGTGGGCTGCAAGTGCACAATCGCTCTCATGCTGTTGGAGCCGCTCAGGAGGAGCGCGGCAGCGAACATGATGAGCGAGAAGTTGACTGTTTTCCACGAGTGGAGGAGGCACAATCTGGAGCGCTAACCGAGAAAAAGAGTCATAAGGAGAGACTCACAACGACGGAAATCCACTTGGATGTTCTTGAAGCGAGCTTGGAGGAACTCTACCATGGCCAACGAAGGCTTGTTGGGGTAGAAAGCTCGCAAGAAGAAGCAGAGACCAGGATCGACAAGGTTAAGGCCCTAGTCGATCGATTGTCAGATGACACCAAAGACTCTGCGCAACACCTGCAAGAAGTTATGGCGGAACTCACTTCAAGGGTGACCATGCTCACAAGAGCACTAAATGCGGGTGGAAGCAACACCCGCGTTGCGCCGCCACAAAACTTGAGGGCACTCGAGCCTCATGGTTATGGAGGGGCCAGAGATGCCAAAGAGCTCGAAAATTTCCTATTCGACATGGAACAATACTTTCGAGCTACGAGGCCTGATTCTGAAGAAACCAAAGTTTCTATAGCAACAATGTATCTAAACAGAGATGCAAAACTTTGGTGGCGAACCCGTTGGGAGGAAATCCAACAAGGTCGGTGTCGAGTTGACACATGGGAGGACCTGAAGTGGGAGTTGAGAACTCAATTCCTACAGGAGAACATAGAGTTCGTCGCAAGAAGGAAGTTGAGACAACTCCGCCAAAATACCTACATTCGAGACTACGTGAAGCAATTTTCTGCGCTAATGCTGGACATACAGGACATGTCCGAGAAGGATAAGCTAATCAGCTTCCTCGATGGTTTGAAGCCATGGGCTCAACAAGAACTACATCGAAGGAATGTCGCCGATGTGATCGGGGCAATTGTTGCCGCAAAAAGGTTCACCGACTTTGTTTCCTCCGAAGACCCGGGAAAAAGGAAACAATCTTCAAGCAATCGCCCTCCAAAATATTCTCGAGGGAAGGAGCTCGAGGGCGAACAGAGGAAGAAGAGTTCCCACAAAGGACCAAGCCCAAACAGAGGAAGAAGAGTTCCCACAAAGGACCAAGCCCGAAAGGCAAGGCCCCGAAACCTGGCGGATGCTTCTTGTGCGGAGGGCCACACATGGTGAGGGAGTGGCCACAAAAACAGGCACTCAATACTTTAACAGCTTCCATCAACCCCCGATCGGACAAGGGCAAGGCTATCGCTCTTAGTTTGAGTAGTTCTGAATCCAACAGCGACGATGAGGAGTCGCAAGGACCCCGGATGGGAGCAATGCATTTGTTGAATACCATGCGGGGTCAAGTGGAGGAGAACACGAAGACAAGGTTACAAACAGTGATTTAAAAAGCGCTAGGCGCCAAAAGGCGCCAAGGTCCAAAAACGCCCGAGGCACTAGGCGCTCGCCCAAGCGAAGCGAGGCACTAAAATATAAAAGTATATAATATAATTAATTAACATAATTATTTAAAATTTTAAATAAAAATATGCTATTTTAAATAAAAATTCTAGTCGCGAGAGTCGCGAGCAGCGGGAGGGCTCGCGGGAGGCGCGAGCAGCTAGGAGGGCTCGCGGGAGGCGCGAGCAGGGAGTCGCGAGCAGAGGGAAGGCTCGCGGGAGGCACGAGCAGCGGGAGGGCTCGCGAGAGTCGCGAGCAACGGGAGGGCTCGCGGGAGGCCTGAGCAGCGAGAGTCGTGAGCAGAGGGAAGGCTCGCGGGAGTCGTGAGCAGCTGGAGGGTTCGCGGGAGGCGCGAGCAGGAGCGACGAGCAGCGAGATCGGGAGCGGCAGCGGCAGCGGGTTAGGGTTGGGTAAGGGTTATATCGGTTTAGTTGGTTCGATTGAACCAACTAACAACCGAACCAGGACCGAACTAGACCTAAAATCTTGGTTCGATCACTTGGTTTACCTAGGCGCTCGCCCGAAGCGCCCAGCGCCTGGGCTCGGGCGAGCGCCCAGGCGACACCTGTTTGAAGCGCACCGCCTGGGACATTAGCGAGGCGCTCGGCCTCGCCTCGCCTCGCCCGAGCGCCTCTTTCAATCACTGGTTACAAAAAGCAAGAAGTGGCGAGCTGATGTATGTAGACATTAAGCTCAATGGTCAAACAACCCGTACAATGGTGGACACGGGTGCTACCCACAGCTTTATCGCCGATCGAGAAGCAAAGCGACTTGGGCTGATCTTGGAGAAGAGCCCAAGTCGAATGAAGGCGGTGAACTCGGAGGCCAAGCAAATCTCCGGGTTGACAAAGGGAGTTCCCATCAAGATCGGAACATGGAGCGGGAGCACAAACATGATGGTGGTGCCACTAGATGACTTCCAAGTGATTCTTGGAATGGAATTTATGCACGTGGCCAAGTTGGTGTCAATGTCGTCCCTTAACTCCCTATGTGTGATCGGAGGTGACGACCCCTGTGTGGTTCCTGTCTCTCGGAGAGGAGCCAGGGAACCTCAACATATATTGGCATTACAACTAAAGAAAGGGGTGCGAAAAGGTGAATTAACATTCGTGGTTGCTATGAAGCTAGAGTCACTCGACGAGAAGGCCATTCATGAACCTCTTGTGGTGGCGAACGTCCTGAAAGAGATCACTGGCGTTATGCCACCCGAGTTGCCGAAGACTCTTTCCACCACACGGAGGCGTGGATCACAACATCGAGCTAGAGCCGGAAGTGAAGCCTCCAGCGAGACCACCCTACCGCATGCCCCCGCCAGAGTTGGCAGAACTCAAAAAGCAATTAGGTGAACTGCTAAGCGGTGGTCTCATCCGCAGCTCTAAAGCACCATTCGGAGCTCCAGTTCTCTTCCAGAAGAAACAAGATGGAAGCCTCCGACTATGCATCGATTACCAAGCCCTCAACAAAGTGACGGTAAAGAACAAGTATCCCATCCCACTCATCGCAGACTTGTCCGACCAGTTGGGCAAAGCCAAGTATTTCTCAAAACTCGACCTTTGGTCGGGGTATTGGCAGGTGTGCATTGCTCAAGGCGATGAAACGAAGACTACCTGGGTGACCAGGTATAGAGCGTTTGAGTTCTTGGTGATGCCTTTCAGCTTAACCAACGCTCCGGCCACGTTCTGCACTCTCATGAACCAACTATTCAAGGAGTATTGGATAAGTTCGTGGTCATCTACTTATACGATATCGTCGTCTACAATCAAACGCTCGAGGAGCATGTCAAGCACCTTCGGACAATCTTCAAGGTTCTCAGGGAGAACACGTTGTTCGTGAAAAGGGAGAAATGCTACTTTGCCCAAATGGAGATCTTATTCTTGGGGCATCGAATCAGTGATGGCTCCATTCGGATGGACAAATCGAAGGTGCAAGCGGTTACGGAATAGCGAACTCCAAAGAAGATGCTAGAGTTAAGATCCTTCCTTGGCTTCGTCAACTACTATCGACGCTTCATAACGGGGTATTCGAAGCGTGCAACTCCATTGATGGAGTTGCTGAAGAAGGAGCAGCCTTGGAGGTGGTCTGATAAATGTGAGATTGCATTCCAAGATCTAAAGGCTGTTGTATTAGAAGAACCGGTGCTTAAATTATTAGACTATGGGGAGCCCTTCGAAGTCCATACAGATGCTTCAAACTTCGCTATTGGGGGAGTACTCATGCAGGAGGGTCATCCGGTGGCTTACAAGAGCCGCAAACTCAACGAGACTGAGCGGCGGTATCCGGTGCACGAGAAGGAGATGACAGCGGTGATCCACTGTCTACGAGTTTGGCGACACTACCTTCTTGGATCGCGATTTGTACTAAGGACGGACAATATCGTTTTAAGCTATTTCCAAACTAAGAAGAAACTCTCCCCAAAGAAAGCACGATGGCAGGACTTCCTGGCTGAGTTTGATATGGCAATGGAGTACAAACCCGAAAAGGCGAATATCGTGGCCGATGCATTGAGTCGGAAAGTGGATCGTGTGAATGCCGTACAATTAGAGGGCAGAGGCCAAGCAAGTCAGTTGCACTCCAACTTCCTTTCCAGGATCAGGGATGGATTGTACAGCAATCCCCAAGCAGAAGCCCTGATACAACTCACTAAAGAAGGCAAGGCACGACGATTTTAAGTCCAGGAGGGACTTGTTTACACTAAAGGGAATAGAGTTTATGTTCCTCGAGTAGACAATCTGAGACGTGAACTCTTAAGAGAGTGTCACGATTCCCTTTGGGCTGGACACCCCGGCATTCACAGAACCTTGGCTCTTGTGGAGAGGGCCTTCAATTGGCCGAAGATGGGGACTGATGTGGAGGAATATGTTCGAACGTGCCTCACTGGCCAGTAAGACAAGGTGGAGCAATGAAAGCCGGTGGGACTTTTGGAGTCGTTGCCCGTACCAGAAAGGTCGTGGGAGAGCATTTTCTTGGACTTCATATCAAGCTTGCACGCAGTAAAGAGACTCGGATCGATACTCGTGGTGTGATCGATCGATTTTCAAAGTATGCAACTTTCATTGCTGCTCCCTTACACTGTTCACAGTGATTTAAAAAGCGCTAGGCGCTCACCCGAGCGAAGTGAGGCGCTAAAATATAAAAATATATAATATAATTAATAAATATAATTATTTAAAATTTTAAATTAAAATATGCTATTAAATTAAGAAAATCTATTAATAGTATTGAAAATTAATAATTTCAAATAAACCTAACAATATTAACAGTATACAGTATACTGTTAACAGAAGAAGAAGAAGTGCAAGGGGGTACTGAGCCTGCTGATTGAGAAAAGAGGAAGCGGCAGCGGAGTGTAAGGAGGCAGCGGCGAGCGGCGACAGCGACAGCAACAGCGGCGAGCAAAGGGAGCAGGAGCGGCGAGCAGCGGGAGGCGCGAGCGGCGACAGCGGCAGCGTTTGCGAGCAGCGACAGCAGGAGCATGAGCAGGAGCGGCGAGCAGCGAGAGGCGCGAGCGGCGACAGCGACAGTGTTTGCGAGCAACGACAGCGGCAACAGCGGCAGCATTTGCAAGTAGTGACAGCAGCGAGCAGCGGGATCGGGAGCAGCAGCGGCGTGGGTTAGGGTTCGGTTGTCACTTATAGCGGTTTTAGTTGGTTCGATTGAACCAACTAACCATCAGAGACCGAACCAGGACCGAACCAGAGCTAAAATCCTGTTTGAAGCGCGCCGCCTGGGAGATTAGCGAGGCGCTCGGACCTCGCCTCGCCTCGCCTCGCCCAAGCACCTTTTTAAATCGCTGACTGTTTAGCAGAGGAGGCAGCCAAGTTGATGATGAAGGATGTGGTGAAGTATTGGGGAGTCCCACACGATATCATCAGTGATCGAGACGCTCGGTTCCTGGGACGATTCTGGATCGAGCTATTCAAATTGTTAGGGTCCAAGTTATACTTCTCCACAAGCCTCCACCCCAAGACGGATGTCCAAACCGAAAGGATAAACTCGCTCCTAGAGCAATATCTTCGGCACTACGTGAGTGCCAACCAACAAGATTGGGTGAAGTTGTTAGACATTGCCCAATTCTCCTACAACTTGCAGCGGAGCTCTGCGTCCAACAAGAGCCCCTTCGAGATCATTACAAGACAACAACCGTCAACTCCTCACACCATGGCAATCGGGTATACTGGGAGTAGTCCGTCAGCCTACCACTTCTCAAAGGAGTGGCACCGAAATGCAGATATTGCGCAAGCTTACTTGGAGAAGGCGGCAAAAAGGATGGAGTGGACAGACTTGGGAAGGCGACCGCAAGAGTTCAAGGTCAGCGATTTGGTGCTAGTAAAGCTCCAATCAGCATCACTCCAATTCTTTAGGAACAAAGTACAAAAATGATTGGTGCGCAAGTATGAAGGGCCCTTCCCAATTATCAGCAGGGTGGGCAACGTCTCCTACAAGTTACAACTGCCGGCGTGGTTCAAAATTCACAATGTTCTTCACGCCAGCAACCTAAAAGCCTACCACTCGGATCCGCAAGATGCTTCCCGAAGTGTTCCAACTCGACTACCCCACACCAGAGTCTCCTACGAGAAGCGAGTTGAAACTATTTTAGCGGACCGCAAGATAAAGCTACCCAATGGAGCTGAGCAGACCGAGTAAATGGTGAAGTGGCGAAACCTTCCCCGAACTGAAGCCAATTAGGAACCCAAAGATGCCCAGTGACATGAAGAAGCAATTATCAACAACAACCAACAAGCGTCGACGAGGGCGTAGACAGTTTGAGTGGGGGAGAATGTCACGAACGGTCATCGCGCACCCGCAACAACTCCGTTCAACGAACCGTTCGTCGCTCTCATCTACATGTACAGCTGCTTGGCAGCATGTTTTGGCTTGGTTTTAAGTTCTTTTGCCTGTAAAAATATAAGTTCGAACAAGTTGTAGCGCTATAGTGCGACCGCTCACCGATCTGAGCAAAACAGTCCTAAAACAGCTCCGTTTTTGCGTGCCACGGGCTGTTTTCTGTAGCCCGTTGCTGCACGCGAAACGTCAGCCATCTCAGCACCCTGGAACCACCCGGGTGGCATCATGGGGGATGGGGCTTTGGTATAGTGTTGGGTGTTGAACAATCTTTCGTAAGTTCGCACGTTACCTTGACGGGAACTTGTTGTCGCGCTTGGCACCCGGTGAGCAGCTGTTTGTGGACTTGCAGCTGTTCGTTCAACCCTTTAAAGTCTTTGTTTTCCTCCTCTCCCTCTTTTCTCACATGCATGCAAGGTGCTCGCTGAATTGCTTGTAAAGCTTCCCCTTTTCGCGAGACGTTGGGACTTGTTCGTCGCTCGTTCTTTGAACTAATCAACTTTCTCTTTTACAGGTCCTTCGGGACCTGCGAGAGGTTGCAAGTGGGCTGATCTTTGTGGACGCAAATTGCAAAGGCGAAGCGCGACTTAGGCAACGCAAGCTAAGTTCGCGTCTTTGCCACAAGGGTGCCTCGCCACTTAGGCAACGCAAGCTAAGTTCGTGTCTTTACCGCAAGGGTGCCTCACGACTTAGGCAATTCCAGCTAAGTCCGTGATAGTTCGTCGGAAGTTCTGCTAGAATTGACTGAGAAGTCCAAGAGCTTGCCAAAGAAGCTTGTCGGATCTCACAAAGAAGATCGTCGTGAAGTCCAGGAGCTTGCCAAGAGTTCGCTGGAACATTGCCGAGAGATCATCGGAAGTTCACCGGAAGATCGTCGCAAGCTCGTCGGAAGAAACCTAGACTTACAGATTTGTTTAGCTTAGTAAATGTCTTAAATTTCGTAGTTAGCACATAATTGAGATTGGAATTGGGCCAACCCAATTAGGGGCCAATTGGGCCCATATATGGACTGCGTTGGGTCCAATGAAAGGCCCAAACAATGACCCAACAGGTGGCACCGTCATGGCACAATCTCAGAAACTGTGTCAGGCGATGGTACCGTCAGTGTCACTGTCAGGCGGTGGTACCGCCAGTCTGGGCGATGGTACCTCCTAGACACAGTCTCCGAGAGACTGTTAGACGATGGTACTATCCAATGTCAGGCTACAAGCGATGGTACCGCCCAGTGCAGGCGGTAGTACCGCCCGTACCCCGGAAACCCGGGATGAGACATTTTTAGGCTCCAAGTTTGAATCAACTTGAGGCTTATAAATACCCCTCTCATCCCTGGTTAACATACACAAGAATAGAGAGTGAAAAAGAAAGAAAAAGCTATTGTAATCTTGTGTGAACTCCTCTCAAACTCTAAGTGCTAGTGAAATTTAAGAGGGGAGGTTGTGGGGGTTGTAAATGTTCTCTCCTGAACTTGTCAAAAGGAAAATCGAGTTGTAAGAGTGGTTGATCTTCGCCCATTGAAGGAAGATCGTTAGTAGATGCCGGTGGCCTCGACGGAAGGGGAATCGGTGGAGTGGATATAAGTCACGACGACCGAACCACTATAATTCGGTTTGCATTTCTGTTTTGCTAATTACCTTAACTGCAAACTGCCTTACTTGCTTTACATCCACTACACTCTTCCGTATGCTTTCAAGTTAACATCTTCCGAAACGGATTTAATCGCAACGAGATTTTGAACCGATGACTTTTATTCGCTGCACTAATTCAATACTTATGATTTTATTATGATGATGTATATGATGCATTGCATATGATATGAATCATGATTAAAATTGCCTTGATTTGAATTCAAGGTTTATCTCGATTATGACATTTTGAAATAAGAATGACACTTTATCTTTGTCATAATTTGTAAATTAAAATAAAGAGAAATGAATTGCACCATTGTATTGTTATTCCCCTCTTTTTACCAATGACAAAGGGGGAGAAAAAAATTGCTAGCATGCACATCACGAAAAGAGGCAAACTTACTAGCTTGCTCATCTCAAAAGAGAAGCAAGAAGTGCTATCTTGCAAATCTCAAGATAAGCAATGTTTGTTAAGTTACACATTTCAAGAAGATACAAAAATAGTCTATCTTGCATACTCTAAAATGATATAAATTTACTAGCTTACATGTTCTGATGTAACACTTGCTAAATTTGCTAGGAGAAAAACTTGTAAAGAAACACGATTGCTAACTTGCATACAAGAAGCAAAAGTTACCTTCTTGAGCATCTCAAATATTGCTAGCTTATTTTTTAAAATGTTGTAAAAATTTGCTAGCTTGCATGATGTAGAACTTGCTATCTTGAACATCACCAAGAATTGCTAGCTTGCAATCTCAAGAGAAGCAAAAGTGTTATCTTGCCTATCTTAAGAAGCAAAACATGCTAACATGCACATCTAACAAAATTTACAAACTTGTAAAACTCAAAATTATTGCTAACTTGCATGATGATAAAACTTGAGATTATGTCTATAATGCAATGATTTGAACTTGTATATCTAAACACTTGATAGTTGAACTTCTCCTTTTTGTTGATGACAAAGGGGGAGAAGTATGATGATGTTATGCATAAGTTTACAATAACATGTTGGTTTAATTTTTGAATCCAAGAGTTCATCTCACATATGTCATATTGATAGAGGGAGTTAAGGTTAACTCTATCATCAATTTGTTGTCATCATAAAAAATGGGAAGATTGTTGAATCTCGGATTTTAATAATGAAACCAATTAATAGTGTTTATGATTTGATCTATGTTTTGAGTGACGCGGGATGCTTCGATCAGGGAGAGACAATTAAAGCAGGAAGAATCATGTTGGGCCGGAGAAAAACATGTCGAAAGATTGGACGTCGAGCCGAACGATCGGTCGATGTATCGACAAAAGGCTTCGGGCCATGAGTTCGGGCATCGGGCCAAGAAAAGCGAATATTGCGCCAAGGAAATCGGAGTTGCGGAAGTCAATTAGCCGATTGGACAATAGGCCGCAAGAGAGGACGATGCGCCGAAGAATCGGACAAAGCATCGATGAACCAATGGACAACATCGGAGTGACGCGGGATGCTTCGATCAGGGAGAGACAATTAAAGCAGGAAGAATCATGTTGGGCCGGAGAAAAACATGTCAAAAGATTGGATGTCGAGCCGAAGGATCGGTCGATGTATCGACAAAAGGCTTCGGGCCATGAGTTCGGGCATCGGGCCAAGAAGAGCGAATATTGCGCCAAGGAAATCAGAGTTGCGGAAGTCAACTAGCCGATTGGACAATAGGCCGCAAGAGAGGACGATGCGTCGAAGAGAGGACAAAGCATCGATGAACCAATAGACAACATTTGATTATCTTAGTAATAATTGTCTAGATCGAAGTAAGTTTTAACAGGGAAGGATTAACTACGATAGCAAGGCATAAAGCAAAATGAAGTCTCGGAGTCAAGGACGCGATTTCGTTGGGAGTTCGAGAGTTCGTCGGAAGTCCGAACATTCTGTCTCGTAGTTAGCACATAATTGGGATTGGAATTGAGCCAACCCAATTAGGAGCCAATTGGGCCCATGTATAGACTGTGTTGGGCCCAATGAAAGGCCCAAACAATGACCCAACAAGTGGCACCATTGTGGCACAATCTCCGAGACTATGTCATGCGATGGTACCGCCCAAACACAGCCTCCGAGAGACTATCAAGCGGTGGTACCGCCCAGTGTCAGGCTACAAGCGATGGTACCGCCCAGTGCAAGCGGTATTACCACCCGTACCTCGGAAACCCAGGATGAGACATTTTTAGGCTTCAAGTTTGAATCAACTTGAGGCCTATAAATACCCCTCTTATCCCTAGTTAACATACACAAGAATATAAAGTGAAAAAAAAAATGCTGCAGTAATCTTGTGTAAACTCCTCTCAAACTCTAAGTGCTAGTGAAGTTTAAAAGTGGAGGTTATGGGGGTTGTAAAGGTTCTCTTCTAAATCTGTCAAAAGGAGAATCGAGTTGTAAGGGTGGTTAATCTTCGCCCATTGAAGGAAGATCGTTAGTAGATACCGGTGGCCTCGACGGAAGGGGAATCAGTGGAGTGGATGTAGGTCACGATGACCGAACCACTATAATTCGGTTTGCATTTCTATTTTGCTATTTATCTTAACTGCAAACTGCCTTACTTGCTTTACATCCACTACCCTCTTCCATATGCTTTCAAACTAACACCCCGCCCCCCCCCCCCCCCCCCTCTTCTTAGTGCCGACACTCGTTCCAAACAAATATATCAAGAAGCAGCCATATGCCAACAGTTCCAACAACTACTGAAAACCCTAAGTAAACAGAAGTCAGCCTAGAAGATCTCTCTCTCTCTCTCTCTCTCTCTCTCTCTCTCTCTCTTCCATTCCATTCCATTCTTTAAATCTCGTTAGCTAGGTTTCGGATGCTCCTAACCAGCTTCGTCTCAAGAAATTCAAACTAATTACAAAGCCACCATGTCTTCGGTGAAATTTAAGGTCAATATATCAAGAAGCGGACATACCCCAAAGTTCCAACGAATCCTGAAAACCCTATGTAAACAGAGGAGACGCCAGATCTCTTCTAGTTCGATTTTTCCCCCTTCTTCTAAATCACAGTCAACAAGTTTTAATATTCCAAGACAAAATCGTTCTCGAGAAATTACAAATTTTCCATCAATCATGCAATGATTCTTCGAGAATTCCATCGAAAGTTTCCTCAAACAAGAAAAAGAAGCTCCAATCGAATGATGATGGCCCGGATAAAGCGTCCGATGATAAATCCCGTTCCAAAAGATCCTTCCTAAGCACATCTAAACACGGTGGACAACCCTAAAATAAAAGACCTCGAATGAAGAATCAAGAACGATTAGGAATCACCTGTTGCGGCTGCGGTTCATCTTCGTGGTCGTGAGGGGAACGAGCGACCTGACGTCTCCTCCACCAAAGCAGTGGGATGAGAGCGAACACCAGAAGCATCGAAAGAATCCCCACAACGATCCCCTCCATCTCTCCCTCCCTCTCTCCCACTACTCACCGCGAATGAAAAACGAACAGCTTAAATAGCAACAGCGGACCGGGTTCGATCAACTCGACAAAGAACCGGAGAAAATGGACCGGCCACCAGGCCTTACCCCATCCGATCAGGTCGGATTTCTGCAGCCACCCAGTGTCTGGTTCGCCCGATAACTACGTTAAAGTACCGGATCCGATAATCACCAGATTCATATAAATCCACATCCATTACGTTTTGGATAATGCAATCATCATATTTGGCCAGTGTTGCATCCTTGCACTAAAATTTCAAAATGTTTTTCAATTTAAATTTATTTTTCTTATAAATGTTGGACAGTGACTCGTTTGGTTTTTCTCAGAGCCATTCTAATCATCCGGTTGCATTGCTATATATTTATTGTCATGAACATTCTCATCAATTAATCCTATCAGATTAGAACTTCACTTGTAAATGAATGCTTCACTGCTGGGAAATCATCCTTAAGGCTCAACAACATCTCAAGTAAGATAGCTCCATTGCTGATATATCCCAATATAAAAAGACAATACTGATCATAAGATGGTCTCAGAAGCACTACTTTCCAGCTTCTCCATCTCCATGGATTTCTCTTCCTCTTGTTTCTTGTTTGGATTAGCATCATCTACTATGAGGCCTTTATGGATCATTTCATTGGCTTCCACTTGCATTCACATGAAACTGATACATGTGTACCAACAATTCCGATCCAAATAATCAACGGAGCATCAAGCGCACAGAGTTGATGTCAAGTATACATATGCATCCAATACTTACGGGACGTACCAAATAATCGAATTTATACATCACATTTGTGAGCTCTCAGTCGACCTTCTCATCTCCTATTCTTTTCTTTTCTCTCTCTTTCTCATCTTCTCACCACATGGAACTTCAGGTTAGAGTTTAAGTGATGCATGCAGTAGCAACGAAATCTATGGTACTGGTAGATTTTCTCTCTCTTTCTCTTCACCGGATAGGACTTCAGGTTAGAGTTAAGTGATGCAGTAGCAATAATCTATGGTACTGCTAGATTTTCTCTCTCTTTCTCTTCACCACATAGAACTTCAGGCTGGAGTTAAAAGTGATGCAGTAGCAACAAAACCCTAGTAGTCTATAGAACTGCTAGAGTTCAGTTGGCGAATCAAATTATTCCGAGACAGATAACCAAGTTTAAACAGTACTTCATGGCCAAATCTTTACCACAAAGGTACATCTTTTTTCTCTTTTTATCACATTAAAACAAGAGACATATACAAATATATGTAGTTTAAACTCCACGACGTTGGTCTTGTGCTTCAGCATCATCTCCGACTGCTTTGGCATATGAAGCTCTCAGTTTGGATGACACTTTTGAAGATCTTGTGGCAGATGATCGAGGAGAAGAAGCTTTATTTTTTTTCCGCTTTTTCTTGCGATCTTTAGGAACCTCAGGTTGACTACTACCATCTTCGATTGGCCGAAGCGAGAGTTGGGGTCCTCTCGGTTGATGACACTCTGTTGCAAGCGCGTCGAGGTCATCTCATATAACAGATAGCACTTGCAATTTGTAATCTTCTCTTAATAGCGTATTAACACTTGCAAAAAATGTTAGTGCATTAGGTTTGTTGAATTAGATACATGACATAAATAAATATATATTTATTTATATATTTATACCCTTGAAAGCATTGCAGTTTGATGAATGCTGCTCTTGTCAGTACAGATTTGCATTTATTCTCACCCAAGAAGTGTATTAAAGGATGTTGTGTTGTTGTGCAATCAAAGATATATGTGATGATGTCTTCCTTTATTCTTTCTTTCCGAACATATTTCTCGTTTAGTTTTCTTTTTATGACAGATTCATCTACAGAATTGCAATGAGAGGTAAGACATACCTTGAGAAGAGCAAGATGGCTCCCTGGATTTCCCATAATTGCGTGCTGGTGACAGATCAGAGGATGTGTTGAATTCGGTCATCTGTACTTGACCAAGACAAATAAAAGGTTTATAGAT
The DNA here is from genome assembly GCF_036884655.1 of Musa acuminata AAA Group. NCBI lineage: Eukaryota > Viridiplantae > Streptophyta > Magnoliopsida > Zingiberales > Musaceae > Musa > Musa acuminata. Next base: position 33,730,502 of record NC_088332.1, on the reverse strand, counting down.
TAGAAAATGCAATTGTAATGAGGGTGAATCACGCTTGGCTACATAGTTCTTACCCAGCTAGGGGAATACCCAGAGCCATTGTCCCAACCTATATGTGCTACATGTTTCACATCCGTCGGGTAGCCAATCTCCATTTCATGCTCTTTGTCAACTGCCCGAGAGGATCAAAAGAAAGATTCTCTTTGACTTAATCAACCATATTTTGACCCTTAAGAGGTGAAATATAAATAATAAATGAGAAAAGTCTAAGAACATTTACCAAAGATTTGCGACATGTGTTTGAATCCTTTAAAGAACCCTTTCACCTTGGCTGCCATAGGAGAAGGTATAACTCAAACTTCCAAACCCTTTTTGCAACCGAGAATTGAGCAAGAACAACAACAAAGAATATGTTAGTCGTGCCTTCTTCTTGCGGAAATTGTTTGGCTTGCCGTCTAAACGAATTTGAACGTCTTCCTGATTCTAAAATAATTTTTATTTAATTGAAATATATATATATATATATATATATATATATATATATATATATATATATATATCAAATCTACAAGTATTACTGGTGAAAAGAAAAATGGAGATCATATACGGTGCAGCGATACCTCTATGGGGATGCTGGTGCGATTGCTCAACGCAAAGCTGAATCTTCGAATCCACCGTCGAACATCTCAAAGCAAAATTTCCCGCATCCTCCAAAGCACATCCTGATTCATTTTGCTTGGATGGAGGGTGCAAATATCATAAACGGAGATATCTATAGTTTGTTTCAAGCCATCAAAGATGCCATTTGAGAGAGAGAGAGAGAGAGAGAGAGAGAGGAATACGAACAAGGGAAGAGAGAAAGGAGAGATTGACAACCGGAGGTCTTTAAAATTAGATTATTAGAGACGGGAGGAGATTCAAAGAAGGAATTTTGGTGCTTGAGCATTGGTTAGAGACTTGTGGTGGTTTTGGAGAGAGAGAGGGACCCCTCTCTTTCTAAAGTCGGGGGACGAGAAACCAGGCTGTCATATGGAATTAATGTTACAGTGTGTATTATAGAGGCCCTTTTGGAACAGCCGGGCAGCATACGTCTGCAAATTAACGTAACCAAACAGCGCAGGCCAACAGCGAGCTTCTCGGACCCAACCAATCCTCTCACCTCCATGGATGCCAAGAGCTGGAGCAGACGGCCTGCTGCTTCGCTTCTGCTCTCCATCATACGATCTCATAGAGAAGTATGTATGTTCACAGAAAGAACGGAGTTGAATGCCTGATTTCACCAAGATAAAACCATGGAAGGAAAGGTGGTCTACTGCAGCATGTTGTGAACGCACGCATGTGATCATACGAGAACGTGACACCATTAGCACACGCATGAAACATCGGTATATGATGTAATATTCAGCATACGTACATGACCATGCGTTGGTGTGACGTAGTTATTACTGTGCGAGGCGTGACCGATCATGATCCAGCCCCTAATTCCATGACGACGCACTCTACGCTCTGGCTGTCACCACACCTTGGGATGATATGGACCTGTCACATCACCCATCCAATGAAGAATGAAGAATGAAGAATGAAGAATTAAGAATGAAGAATGATGGTGCGGATACCTCAAAAAAAATCTCTTAATTATCTCAAATGGATTATATAGCATCTTTTTTTTGGACTGTGGATCGATCTCAGATTGCTCTCAGTACCGCCCATGTTTCTTCTTGCGATGCATCGAGTTTAACCTTCATCGTTCCACTTTCATTTATATATATATTGATACTTCCAACTACGAGACCTTTTCAACTCTCGGTCTGCAAATGGATTCGGCAAAGATGGCGACTTTTGAGTCCCTAACCAAGCCAGTTGTACACGACTAACGTCACTTTCTGGAGGTGGCAAGCATAATGAATGGTACTTGGAGCTCACTCGAGTGAGTGAGTACAGCATTGTCAAGATGAGTAGGGGAAGTCTTAAACTATATGGTATAATGTTGACTTGACCGATACAATGATGAAGCGCGATGTACTACTGCGAGCAATATCAAACATTATCATCAACGTTTATTATAAGTACAAAAAATTTGTGGTATTATTTAATATTATCATGTCGACGGTATCGTGACAGGCTCCGAACACGTGGGCCAAAGCGGGCCGGGTCGTGTCAAAAGGGCGAGTGGATCCATAATAAAACCTGGGCCCCGCAGTCGTTCGGTTCACGTCCGTATCGGCCGACGACACGTGGAGAGCCGCCGTGAAGTCACGCCTTGTCAGTGGGGTGGGCTGACCGGAGCATGGGAATGAGATACGGATTTGTGGCACCCAATCGTCACTCGCCATCTGTGACTAACTCAATCCACCAAATCCCAACGCGGAGCCCCACTTTAACTGAGGAGCCACTCGTTCCTATCTTTCCAGCTTGCTTCTGGTCTTTGCTCTCTCTGTCTCTCTCTCTCACCGCTGACACAGAGTTCGTACTTCCTCGGCCTTTGGTTAAACCTGAGGTGAGGAATTTCCCATTGATTTGGCTGCCGTGTACGAACTCCACATGCATGTTCTCCCTTTCCTGGGCTTTTGCTCCTATGGGTGGAATATTGCTCCATTCCTACTGAAGATTTTTCTGTGGATATTTAGCTTGATAGGTCGTTTGAACAAGCTTTCTGGCCCGGGAAGACTCAGTGTTGATGAAATGGTTCAGCTTCTTGCTTCAGATTCCTCTCTGGGATTTTCTTGCTGATAAATCTGTGGTATTTGACAGGGTTTAGTCTCTTCTGTGCTTTTGTTGTGACCGCTGAATGCATCTCTTTGAGGATTGCTGATTTCTGGTTGCATCTGCGCCCAATGCAGGTACCGGATTAGATGAAGTTAGAGCTACTTAGAGTTGAACCGGGCGTCAATGGGAGAGTCAGCAACAACTTCTTACTCGTCTTCTCCTTCAGGTTATGGCATTGGGCCGCCCTGGTTGTTTAGAGGAAGGTGAGGCTTTCGCCACTTTTTTGCTTTATTTTTTCCTCAGAAGAGTTTGTTCGATGTGTGTTAGCGATACTTTGGTACTGTGTATAATGGTGCACATTTTCTTATTTGTAGAGCATTGTACCAGTTGCATCTGGTTAAAGCAGAAATCGCTCGGGCTTTCATTCCGAAGGAGCTGAAGCTAGTTGAAGCATTTGGGTAATCATGTAACCTGTCTTACGATGTTATTTTTATGCGTATTGAGAGTACTGTTCACAGAATCGTATCATGTTGTTTGAACAGGACTTTCATGACCTTACTGTATCGAAACCCTCTGTTTGTTCTATAGGTATACGCTAGGTGGGCTGTTTCTTGCTCACTATGATGACAGCCCGGCTGGAGTGTTTGATGAGGTTTGTTCTCTTCCTTTCACTTAAGATTCCAATTCTTGTTTCCATGCACAGAGCTTGCATTAGGAGAATTCATTTTAGTTTGGATGATGGAGGACTTGTTAATTAGCTGGCTAAGATTATGATATAACGAGGCCTTCGTTTTAATCGTCTAAAGAAAATTTAAACTAGACGGTAATGCAGCTCCTTTTAATTTTAGTACCACTGATCTGCCAGATTTATTTTGTCTGCAGCTCGTTGTGATTGCTGGCATTGTGTGGAATCCCCCAACATCATGCGCGTAATGATTTTTTCTTTTGCCTTTCTTTAGTTGGTGCATTTAAGGAATTAAAGTTGCAAAATGGATTGATTGATTTTGATATAATGTCCCTCATATATGGTCTTATTTGATACAAGGTGGGCTTCTAGAGTGCTTGTGAACAGTCACGAGGCTTGCAGGCATGGCAGGAAGGTATGGAGGACCAACCCTGCTTTATTTGTTTTGTTCTCTGTTACTGTCTGATTGATCTGAGTGTTGTCATTTATGCTATTGTAGGAAATAGGTCTCCCAAGCCATGTTGCTATTTTCTCTAAGGTACAGCTCTGCATTTACATCAATTTTCAATTCTTCATATTTTTCAGAAATCCACAGTTCCATGCAATCTTTAAAGAACTAAGTTGCATTTAGAGGGATAGAGTCAGGCCTTACGTTTAGAGGAGACACTAATTCTGAATGGTGCTGTTCGAGCCGAAATTGTAGAAAGGAAATCGGGGTAGAGACTGATAATACGATGGATACACCAACCAACAAACAGATCTCTTTCATTATATGGGTTAAATTGTTGGAAATTTGGTCATAGTTTAGTCCTATTTGTTAAAGGACATACGGTTGACCAAATTAACTTGTATTGAAACAGGATGGTAACTATCTTTGAAATTCTTATTCGGACAGTGAAATCGGTTTATGCAGCAAATGTTGGTGTTGCAACAGTTTTCAAGTTCTTAGCTGGTGTAACGGATCGAGTGAAACTGAATACGGCAAGGCAAGTTCAAATTGTTGATGATGTGCAAAGTGTATATTGTAATGTTTGTGAGCTGCTGGTATCCGATTATCTACGGGACTTCCAAGAACATAATATCTAGTGATGTTGATTCCTAACGGTTAACTATCTGGAATTTGATACATATGCTTTCGACTATTCATAATCATAATTGGAGTTGTTGTATTGAGATCGGGTTGTATATGGATTATTATTGTTGCTCATCAGATCACCTTAGAGTGGCTTTGGTTTATTTGCTGCGCCTGTACATGCTAGGATTCTCTTCCAGGGTTATCACATCACCATAGCTGCTCTATGGCAGGTCAAGATGCAGGCAATCTCAAAACTACATGGTTGGCATAAGGTTCTGGTAGGAAAGGAGACGTTTATAGATTTAAATGAACAGAGGGGATTTATATTAGAGGGATCTGATTGCCTTGCTGTTTCGTATCCTTAACGAGGATCTAAATGAAGTGTTTTCCGAGAAGATGACTGTCAGGGTTGTGTCATTAATTGGAGTTGTTTAACATGATGAAGTCTTTCACCGGCAAGCTCTACTCGAGGCAGTGTCTACTGACAGAAGGTGTATATCAAAGGGTATGTTCATCAAAATTTACCTGGATGGATTTAATACAATTATTACAGGCTTGAAGCCCAATGACGTTAAGACCAACGATAATATTCGTTGGTTCAAATAAAAGGTTGATGCAAAAATATATGCATCATTTTTATATGAATTTTCCTTTTCCACTCTGATTTTTCTCTTTTTTTTTTCAGGGTATTTGATGCATTTGTTCTCATTCAAGCAGTTATTTTCTTGCTGAATGTGACTATTTCTAAAATATCCATAGTTTAATAACTAATTGATTTGTAGACTTCTGATGTACTCTCACTCACTTTCTTGTTCAAAACAGAGAGACGCCAAAGCTTCAGATCAACCATTATATAAGCACAGAACGAGTTTTATTCACTCTAAGCCGAAAGAACATAGTGAGATTCAAGTATTAGAGATGGAGGATTATTCTCAGACATCCATTTGCAACATCAGTTTACCTTTTGCTGGTGAGTTAACAATATAATGTCATTAAAGAAAATCTTAGCTGCTTTGACCATGCCACTTTGATTATTTCAGATGTACACTGTTCAATCTAATAAAACAGAAGAAAACTTGTATATGCCACCTCAATTATTTCAGACTCACACTATTCAGCTTGTATTTCAATTGTAACAGGTTGATGTCTTCTGTCAAAATAGTAACATTTGAATTTTCCTGCCATGGTTGTTTTGACATAAAAAGGCTTAATTCTTTGTTCCTATTTTCAGATAAATAAATTGGTTTAATACTTAGTACATCAGTAGATACCTTTAGTCCCTTCTTATATACCCAGCTGTTTTGTATCGGTATGGTGCAATTCTAATTAATCAACATATATTTAATATAGGCTACCGATTTTTATTTAAAGTGATTTCAGTCTGTTCTTCATTTATTTGTTTCTGTTTTGCTTTATCTGCCTCATGCTCTATAGCATTGTGCCATAATCTAAAGCAGGTGACCGTTGGATGGGTCCTAAGATCAGGATATCACTTCCAAGCTTTAGGTTAGTTTTCCAACAAATATCGAAGTTTATATGGTAACCATCTTTCGATTCACGCATAACTTGTCATCCGTGGTAATTCAGTGGCCAGACTACACACAACCCTCAGCTTCTCAAGTACTCCTGCCAAATTGAATGCCGGTACGTGGTAGATGAAGTTATAGAAACCTTTTTCTTCATTTTTCTTTTAATTTTCTTCTTCCAAAATGCAGCAATGATGATTTTCTGGCCACCAGCTGCTTATCTTTGATTGAAGATTATATATATATATATATATATATATAGCTTTTGTCCTTACATACTTTCAGGCTATTTTTTCAAATGCATATCTATCTAGGGAACTTTCTTATAAATTAGGTTCCAGAGTAAGATTGTCATAATTCCTAAACTAGATTGGATGATTAGGACTAGAAACTAGGTAGAAGTCCCCTTTCTTTGAGCAAAGAAACGGTAGCAGGAGCTTGCAATTTCACCAATTCTGTTTGATCTAGTAATGCTTTTAAGAGCTTGCAATTTCATCAATTCTGTCTAGCATGTTGTGTTCATCTGACTACTCAGGTTTATTTCATCACTAACGAGATACACTTTGCAGGGTGAGAGCAGTGAAATCTGCTAAAGTATCAAGGCCAAGGATTATCCAGCTTGATGAGTTCTCCAATGACATTAGAGCAAAAGAGAAAAACGTAGATGATAGATTGTCAACCGAAAACGAAGAGCGGGATCGAAGCATTGCAGTTTTACTATCAAAGCCTATAATGGCTTTAGAGTTCAATCTTCTCAAAATGCAAGTTGAGGCCCCCACAGTCGTCGCTACATAACAAGCAGTTGATCCTAATCTATTTGGTGTCTTTCTATTGACATATAGAGAGTTTAGGAAGGAAGTGTCCTTGTAATGGAATTTCCTTTGGTCTAGAGCCAAAAATGGTCCATCTTCTTTCAACAGCAGTATTGCCACCCGATTGATACCTGTTGCTGCTTTTCGCTTTCATGGTTTCGAGAGAGTTCATTGTGTGACTACTCTTAAATTACAGAAATGTATTGGTTGCTTGCATTGGTTTAAGAAACTCGATAATTGGAAAGCTTATAAGCATTTAAGTTGCAAGCTCCATGGCCATTGTATCTTGCAAAATAAATGTCAGCATTCACCAGAGATGGTTGAATTTAGCTTTCGCTCTCTGCAAGATCACATCCTGATTCACTGGATGTTTGTAAAAGTGATCGATCCATAAAGGGTTTGCCAACCTTCCCAACTTGCTCCTCCATTCTCCTCTTCTGCTTGTCCATCCACCCTCTTCCTTTGTGGTTGAAGTTGGCAGTGAAGAAGTAGCGTTTGCATGGACGGTCAAAGGTTACATCCATTGCCCTGCTGCTGAGCTTTCCGATCGTCCATGCCTATCATAAAGCATAGAAGAGATTCCTCCCTACTGCTGAAGGAGTTCACATGAACACGATATAGAGTCCATTTGTACTTTTCTTTTTTTTTAAGGGATAAATGACGAAGATAAAATTCAAACCTAAGATCTTACAATAAACTGTCAATATTTATCCGCTAAGCTAGCTGATACTTTCGTTCGACTACCACGGGAGGTTACTTGACATTTCATGCACTCAACACAATGTCAAATATTGTTCCTCCTGGATGGATGCTATGTGTGTCAATCATAGAAATGAACAAATCAATGTGCGTCCGCAAATGCCTCCATAACAAGACATGGATCGCAAGACTTGAGGAAGAGAACCAGCATTATTGCAACTTCAAATCAATATCACTACAAGTTGGTTTTCATTTTCTGAATTGAAGCAACACACATATGGTTGTTTTTCATACTTAGGAAATTTTCAGCCACCAAGAGTAAAAGCTTCTCTGTTGCTCCTATTTCATGACCTACTTCAATCGGCCTTGTGATTTACAACTTCTCGAAACAAAAAGAAAAAGCAAAAGATACCAATAATGACATGCTGTCTCATCAACAAATGCTATCCTTAGTTTAATCATACATATGAACGAGCATAATACAGGCATCTTCTTGCTTGTTTACTGCCACGGATGCTAGTCTTAAGTGCCCAGACGATGTCGATGCAGCTTCACAGTGTCTCCATTAATGGAGATTGAGTTTCTTCGTTCACATTATGCTGCCATGTCTCCTTTTCCTAGTATCAATCTCGGACCATATTCCGTCTTTGTGCCTTCACTGCCTGTAACAAATTAAGACGATCATTTGAGCTTAGCAAATCCCGATTTTAACATTTCAATCCTTTGAAGATTTTTTTGTGGCATCTTGGCACTTACAAACCTAAGCTCTTTTACATTTCAAGATGAACGAATAAATGAGACCACTACCTTCTGATATCAAGCTTGCTTCTCATGCAATGTTCCGATGGAATCAGTCGAGAAGAACATGACATCCAACGTGCTTCTGATGCAATGCTCAGATGGTGACAAGGACAATCTGCAGCATGTAAATCCAAATATGTGAACTCATCATATTACATCTATGACTCAATTGTTCATTTCATCAATCTCGGCGTAATGCTCTAATCAGCTTTGCAATGTACAGTCATCGTATCTTATTTCATCAATATACATCTAGATTTCATAATTATTGATTCTCACTCAACAGTAAGTTCACTACGATATTTAGGTTCATTCACATCAATTACACCTATTTTAATCTCATATTTCACTAGAAGAACACCGAGCACAGCTTTCAAAACCTTCATATGTCAACTATTTAAACTATACAGCACCTACCAAATAAGTGTATATTAAGCACTCAACTAAACTATGGATGCAGTTTCGAAAAAAAAGTAAAGTCAACTCTAAGAAACTCAGAGTTTAACATATGGCGTATAATTACACAAACCAACTGTTTGCAGAAGAATTTTAAACAAATTAGCAGTTATGCCCTGTGAACATACAGCTCCAACAAGTATTTTGTTTAAGTTATTCCATTCAGATAGTGGGAACTGAAACTAATATTTGAAGAACTCAGACTATACAGAAACTACTTTCTTAATTCACTGACGATAATAACAGGCCCATTGACTTGTTTATGAAAAATGAGAAATTAGAGATTTGTAACTGGCATCATCAGGCTTATAGCCAAGCTTCAACATCTCATCATGCAGATTCATGGCCTTCCGCATATCCTTTATTTGACAAAGTTCACAAATCATAATCACGAAACTATGACTATCCAAGACATTCTTTTCTTGCATATAATCAAAAACTTGGACAGCTTCTTCGATCCTTCTTTCTCCGAAAAGTGCTCTGAGGAGCAAATTGTATGAGCATAAATCAAGATATCCACCCAATTTCTTCAATCTATAATGCAATTCCATCGCTAAATCAACAAGCCTGTTTGTGCAATAGTACTTGACCAACTTGTCGCAACAAAAGGCATCCAACACGATACCATTTTCCACAGCAGCATCAATAAGAACATTAGCTTCCTTCCACATAGCCTTGCTACAGTGTGCCGCTATATATTTTGAAAGATCAGAGATCTTAGGTGCATACCCTCTTTTGATGGCATCTTCTAACACCTGATCCACGTCCCTTGATGGCGCTCCATTACAAATACTAGTAAGAAAAACACTACAACTGCTAGGATTCACTTTGATACCTTTTTCTGACATGATCACATAGAGTTCCATCGCATGCTGCACCCTTCCTTCATTGGACAATGCCTTGAGCAGACTAACATACACACCTTTCCCTAATTCAATATTTTGAATTCTAGCTCTATCGAAAAGCATTTTCGCTGCATAGCTCTTCTCCATTTCACAAAATCTGTTAATAATGTGATCGTAATCCAAGCAAGGAACAGTTGGTAGGAAACCATGCACCACCATCACTCTTAACATGAAAGCCATGAGCCGGCCATCACCATGTCTACAAGCACCATCGAGGATAGCACTGTAAGTACGAAACCTTGGTTTTAGATTGATTTCGTGCATCCTAGTCAAGAGGCCAATAGCAGCTTCGAAATCCCCTTTCTTGCAATAACAATTTATAACCAGATCATAACCTGAAACCCCGCGCCCTCCTGAGTCCAACAACACCACGGCCCTTTCGAGCTTCCCTTCCATGCAAAGAAGCCGAACCAGCTGCGACCAGGTGCGAGAATCTGCGGTGGCGCCGTTGCGCATCGCAGCGGCGTAACAACACCGCGCCATCCCAATCCCATCCCCACCCGACGTGCACAAAGCATCAAGAAGAGCATTGCAGCTACAGGTCGTGATCTGACACCCACAAGCTACAATTTTTCTGAAAGATTCCAAGCTACCGGCAATCAAATCGGAACGGCAGTAGGATTCCATGACAAAATTGAGAACCCTAGAACGAGAATCCTTAGAGTGGGAGGCGGACGCCAGGGAATCGATCACCGCCTGCGACGGGAGGGACGCGAGGACGGGATCGAGGAGCCGCCTCGCGTCGTCGAGGAGGCAGGATTCGACGAGTGTGAGGACCATAGCGGAGAGAGATCGGAGGCCGGGGCGGAAGCCCAGATTGGATTGCGCCCAGGCGAAGAACTGGAGGGAGATTTGAGGGTGGGATCGGGTGTTGGAGAGAATTCGGCGGACGAAGTCGTCGGGGGGAGCGGGTTTGGGGAGGAGGGAGGGCTTCGACAGGAGGAGGGGGATCCAGTCGTTGCGGTGGAGGAGAAGGGAAGATACCTGGTCGGCGAGGGATCGTTTCTTGAGGTCGGCCCGCCATTTGGCGGAGGTCGGGAGGGTGGAGAAGGCGGAGGAGACGCGGGGGAGATGGAGGAGTTTGAAGAGCATTAGGAGGAGCAGCGCCGGCAGAATGGATTGTAGGGAAAAGGGAAATTGAACGATGGATGATGATGATATGATGAACGAACCAGATCAGATTGAAAACCAGTATTCATCGTATCTTTCCGCGAGGCATAAGGTTGCGAGAACTTGGTATCCATGGAACTGGAGTCGTGATTTAGGCCCCCACAAGGGAACCTAACCTAATATAGTTTGATTCAGAATCAGTGGTGTCGCAAGATTAAGCTTCATGCGGTTGCAATTAAAGCCACTCTCTCTCTCTCTTGAACGACACATCTTCGGGGGCCTTCCTCCTGCTCACGCCTTCCCTTGCAAAGCAGGAACCAAGGTGGTCAAGTGTCTTGTTTCGCATACAGCTGAACATGGCGCGGCCACACCTGACCATACACATCCTTCTTGGTATATCGCCTGTCCCACGACCATGGCACATCTGCACATAAACAAAAGATGAATCAATTTAATTTCCTTTTTAAATCTGAAACTAAGATGGAGGAGGACATAGAATAATACACCTTCGGAGGTGTATGGTTGAGGAGGGAGTTGATATGGCACGGGTAACTGTATCACTTCAGAGGCATCATCGTTTAAGCAGAGAGTTGCCAGACTCCAAGGCTTGGAGGAGGAGGAGGAGTTCTCATGTGCTATCTATCAACAAAGTATGTTTTAGAGCATGTCGAGCAGCTACCATGGTTCAGATCGTTCAAGAGTGAATTTACCTGTTCCGTTCCATCATTGCCTGCGCATGAAAACCAACTCCCAAGGTCCTTCACATAAGCAGGCAAGAATAGTACCCCCAACTGCCCAAAAAAAAAAAAAACAGGATCAATCATGGCATGAAAATATAAAGACCATACCAACAGATCACCTCTTTCTCTGTAGCAGGAAATATGCAGTGAAGATGGAGTAGATTAACTGAAGGAAAACCTGTGAGAAGTTAAACTAACCATCCCTCCTTGTAAACTTAATGGTTCACTTATATGTCTTCCACCCTTGTGGTTTCCTCACGTCACCTTGGTCCAAGATGATGCTACGTTCAACTAAGGGTAACGTAACAATGTAATGTTCTATATGCATGTGTGTGGTGAAACATCAAAAATATTACTTGTTTGCCTATTGGGCACTAAACCAAGAGAAGCTTAAGAATGCTTACAGAAAGAACTTACCTCATAAGATCGTATCATTAGTTGGGAATTGTTCTTCTGTAATGCTCCCCAAGCAGCTTTGCTTAGATTTGCCGAAGTAAGCAGAAACCATCTGTTTCAATACATCAAAAATTCAAATTGATATTTCAAAATGACTTTATATTGTAATGAGTGATGGAAAATGGGTACTTACGCAAGGTTCTGACCATTGTACCGAGTGTACGTTTTTATATGAGGCATTGCACGACTGTTCCATCAAAGTATATGCAACGATTCATGAAAAAGTCATACAATTTCAAAGAATTATATGGAAAACAAAGCATATTGATGATGTATGCATATATGTATATGCATGCATTCAAAATGAAAAACACCACCAAGGTTGAACTAGAATGTTACCGAGGATCACCCTTGTCATGTAGATCATTGTACATTGTGCAATACATGCTATTCACAATCCAAAGGTGACTTCTTTATCTCCTCTTTCTATTTTTTTTCCTACCTTTACTATCTTCTATCTTCTCTCCCCATTTGTTGTCATACTGAGGCAGTAGAAGCTGCCCATATAACCAAAATTTCTCCCTTTTCGAAGTCTCATTTAAGTAACAACTGCTTTAATTTAGGAATTAAATGAGACATATTCATGCGGATTGATGTTTCTTCCCATATAAAATTGTAGACTTTTAGTACTTCTTATAATTCTGTGCAAGGTGATCTGACTAATTGACTGCCTAGCGTATATACATCCAGTAGTATCCTGTTCACCCTTCTGCCACCTACAGTTCTCCGAAATATTGCAAACAAACCATGTAAATTAGAGTAAAAAACATAGAAGCTTTCATATAGACCTATCAACTCAAAGATAAGCTAAAATAAAGAAACCCTTTAAATATTTGGTTTCATATATTCAAATGATCAAATCTAAAGTAAAAGGCCATACCAGCGACCTACATGGTTAGCCTTCCATTTCGTCCAATATTTTTTTAGAAAATCCTTCTCTACATTCTTTTGTGGGCTTGGAATTGCATTGCCAGCCGCATAACCCTGGGCGTGGAGCAGTGTATAAAGTACTTAAGAATTAAATAAGAGTGAAGGTCCATCAAATCCATAGAACAAATGCCAATAAATAGGTGACTGTAAGAACTCAGAGGTAACTAATTGACTAAATCCAAATCCAATTAGGATTAGATCAAGTATTATCATTTCTCTTGAACATTAATAGTTGCCTAGTTGATTATCATTTCACATTAGATCTCAACCATGCCCCTTTTTATATATATTTGAGGTCTCTTCCAAGTCTATTCCCTAGTTTTTTCCACATCAGCAGATTTTAGGAAAAAGGGTGGCTCACTGGAGTAAGAATAAAAATACAAGCACATACCTTGGCTTAATTTGCAATGACAAAAGGTAGACACACAGAAGAGATATCAGAGAGAAATGAACCAAAAGAAAGAAGAGGAGGTAGTGTCCTGTTGTACTTGATATTTCTATTTAAGCAGTATAATAATGTAAAAGAGAAACAAAAGGGGGTTACCATTCTTCTCAATTTTTTACAAATAATAAATGGAAATAGCTATCACTTTAACTTGCCTCTTATATCCACTGGGCTAAATGATTCATCCCAAATAATAATTATGGCCAAACTTGAGCTTCATTTTCTGTATAGCTGACTTCACCATGAGATCCAGCGATTTGGCATACTTTTTAGTTTTTAATGTTAGTTTATATGCAGGTCATAGCTCATTTCAAATCAGTCTAACATATATAAGATCTAAGATATCACTTTGGGACCTTTAAAATAACTGAAGCAAGTGTAACTAAACAGTAGCACTTTTAAGTCAATTTTAGATCCTTCATCCACCAATCAGTAGCACTTTAAGTCAATTTTGCCTTAATGGTAATTAGCACGCTTCCTTAATAAAAGTACACAGCAAACTAACTAAAGTGATTTTATGCAGCTTTCCTTCCATTCTATCATTCACGTGGTTGTGTGGAATCTCTCTCATATACATATGGTGGATCTCATACCAGGAAGGCTAAATAATGAAGAAAAACAGATCAGGATAATGACTATAACAGAACAGCTAATTATGACATGGACAAAGTACATTGATGGACTGCAGAAAAATAAATTCCAATATAAACTTCAGCTGTAATACCTCAATGGAGCATCTAACATCCTCTACGGTTGGCCAGATTATGTGAGGTTTTCCAATCCCCAGTGGAGATTTATCACTTGAAACACCTGAGGACATGGACACTGTTAACTCAGACAGCCACTTCTCATCCAGAGAACCAAGAGAGGAAAACTGCAATACAAAAATGACATGTTACATTTCTGTCAGAAATCCTCCAAGGCTGCCATCAACTTCATAAAAACAAAAATTGGTGATCATGTAAATAAGTTATCATAAATCAAGTGGAATCAGACGATAGGGAAAAAAAATAATGGCACCAACAAGGATTGTCAAATAGTGTATTGAATCCATGCAAGTCCCCTCTTACACTGCTACAGTGCCTGTAATAAACCAGACTGTTGGCACACTTGGCATGGCTACTGGTTCAGCCAAGGCATGTTAAACCAGTAGAAGAAATATCTCCAATATTTTTTTTTTGTTTTTTGATTCTTTTGAAAATAACTGATCATAGAATAAACTTGTATGTACAACATAACATATACAGCCCATGACCATATGTAGAATTTAGGACCAGAATAACATCTCATCAGTATATATCCCAATTGAAAGGAAACCAACATTTGACATTGAATTGTAACTAGATGAAAAACAATACATGATGACCTGGGACATCAACATGAATGATAAAAAAAAAAACCTTCACTTGATCAAGGGTCTAAGCCACTGCACTACCCCCAACTTGAAAACATATGGGACATTTTAGGGAGAACTGCTCCCTCCATCTCAGCTGCTTTCCCTGCGATCAGCACAAGCTGCTGCTGACCTAGCCTACCTTCCTGATTGAGTTGCAGAGCACATGAAAAGGAGAATCCTTCTCTGAATTCACTCCAATGATTCAAACATAATATAGCCTATATGATATAATCATATAAGCCCAAAACCACATCACATAGAGGGAGGCTAGAGATTCTAAAGGCACCAATATCAACTTGATATTAGACTAGTGTCACTGAAATGCCATATCAATTACTAATCTTGGTGAAAATCTATCTCGTGGCTTACCTAAACTGCCTTTTGTAAGCTATGTCAAAAGCTAGATACTATCAAGTGTCCAAAAAGAAGCTGACACTAGAAAAAAAAAAGCAGAGATTGTTCAACATCCACATATTTTTGCATGTGCAATAAGTCATTAAAGAGAATATACAGAATAAAGCTCACAACATACATACACCGAAATGTACAATGAAACAAAAGCTGTATAAAACAAACTGTTGTCACCTGATATATAAGAGGGGATTTACAAAATTCTTTGTCAAATATACAATTCCCAAGAACACTTCGTAACTTCATATGCCCCCACTTGTTCAAATTAGCACCCGTATGATATCCAGGAACTGATGCAATCAACCTCACCTGATAGTAAAAAAAGGTACCATTCCAAGATACTAAGATCTAAATACTATAATTACATAGATCTCAAGACACAAAAAGATACAAATAGAAGTTTTAAAATCCCAATTCATAAAATTGGAACTTGATGAAAAAGCATTATTCCTGACATCGAAATCTTTGTGAGTTGCTCACCATAATGTGAAAGCAACATCATAGTTGGCACATAGAATTTATCAAACAAGTATTATGATGAAGTCCAAAACCATAGTGATTTGTTTACCATAAATAAAACTTATAGTACATGTGAAACAATCATTAAGTGGTTTGACCAAAACAAGATAAATTAATGAACTAGAGAATTTACAAGAAGCCTCCAAAAGAACTAATACAGAGTTGAGACATAAAAACCACAATTTCAGAGAAGTAATGAATTTCTCTATAATTTACTCTTGAAACTAAAGGCAAACGGACATACAAGTCCAAAGGAAACACAGAAAAAAAGAAGGGTCAATTCAGACTTCCTAGACACTATGGTGATATCACAGTTCAACCTAAATTTGCTATCAAGTTTAGTTTTAGCTAACTATAAATGCATCTTACTATATAAGATTCTGTAACCGGAATATGATGCTTATGCAATGTCCATAGAACATTTTCTTTAAAGTCTGAATAGTAGTTTTAAAACCAACCATACAAACCTACACATAATTATGCAGAGATTATAAGATAGTAGGCATCCTTAAACATTGGTAGAGGCCTCTATCCAAAGAATGACCATATAAAACTTTAAAGTCTGATAGTAGTTTTAAAACCGACCATACAAACCTCTACACAATTATGCAGACATTATAAGATGTAGGCATCCTTAAACCTTGGTAGAGGCTTCCATCCAAAGAATAACAGCTTCTGTATGAGATTGGGTTTTATGCCAGAATGGTGGATAATGACAAGGCTATCTCTAGCTAGGAGGATGGCTAATCCCTGCTGTCAAAGCAACTATTTACTGCAGTAGTTATTTAAGCCATTATGCTCGGACACCTTTTCTTTATAGGTGATGGGTAGGCAAGGAAACCCCAATGTTCACATATGACGGTTTCTGTGATCAACAGTATGAAATATCTTTGTGAACTAAAATATTGCTAGTCAAATTAATTTGGAAGAAAATACAATATAATCATCACAGTAAGGTGAAGCAAGATATAATATTTTTGCTATGGAAATAATACATAATAATTGATGGGAGGGAATATGATGTATTTTGATGGCAAATACAATGGCACACAAGAAGATAAAATAATATGATCAAACTAAGCCATTGGCTTGGACGTTGGTCATGGAACTAAAAGAAAAAAGAGAATGCAACACTAAGGAAAATCGACCAGGCTACGCCCCATGTGATCACCTCAACTATCTCAGATCCACCTTAAGAAGAATGAGTGACACATAAGATGATATTACATGGAGACAAGTTAAACTGGCAATAGATAGTGACAACTCAATAAGAAGTCAGGCTATGAATCAAGGATATAAAATTTTAAATGAAACTATCAGACATGAAGAAAGGGTGGATGATTAGAGAGATTGGAATATTAGATTGATGTTTAGAATATCGAGATAGAAAGAACACTACGAAAAGATAGTCTGGCTTAAGAATAAATATTTTTGTAACAATTTGACTAATGGCATGTCCATCTTCAACAAGGATCTAAAGAACAGGATATGATATGCACTAGAATCAAGAAAAAGGAAATTATGACTAAAATCGAATAATTTTAATTGACTTTCTACAATTTTTAGTATTTGGAGTATATTACATTGATAAAAATGACAACACTATAATCATGCTCATGCAGTTAGCTTGATTTTGTCGAAGACCTTATGACATATTCCAGAATATAAATAACTGTATATTCTAGTAATCCAAAATCATTTATTGACATGAGGAAAGTAAAAAAGATACCATGGCACTGCTATAATCGAACTTCCTGAAGAAAGATGCATTGATGCTGACATTTCCAACTGCAGGTAGCTTGGCAGTAAACTCAGGCAACTGAATGTTCATTTACAGAAGTAATTAAGTTAGATTGTGCTGTCTTAAACCCAACAAAGCACATTAAAAAGAAAAGCTTACTACTTAAGATAGCACATATTTGCAATGCAACTGAACATGTTAAAGATGAATGTTAATTTTATATAGGAGTCATGATTATGACAATGGTTAAAACCAGAATGAGCTTTATAAATGGTAATAGATAGAAAACGTAGCAAGAATGACAAAACCAAGGTTTTACTTACCGAATCGTACCGCCCGGTACGGGCGGTACGTACCGGTCCGAGAGGCGACCGGTACGCGGACCGCCCCCTACCGGGCAGTACACGCAAAAAATATCCCGTATCGGCCGTTACGGGTAATATCGGGCGGTAACGGTCGAAATTTCGACCGTTACCGCCCGGTACCATTCGGTAACGACCGTTACCGCCCGGTACCATTCGGTAACGACCGTTACCGCCCGGTACTACTCGGTAACGGTCGAAATCGACCGGTACCACTCGGTAACGGTCGAAACCGACCGTTACCACACTGTAGCAGTGCTACAGTGCTCCAACGGTCAAATTGACCGTTGGAGCCCTTTCTCCTCCTATTTAAACCAATCTTCTCTCCCCTATTTCATTATACTCTCTTAAACTCTCTCTCAAACTTTTCTTTTCTCTCCTAAACTCTATAAAATAACGATTTGTGAATTCAATTGAGACTAATTTGGGAAGATTAAGAGGAAGAACTTTCTAATCAAGAGGTATGTATTCGTTTTCTTTAATTAGAGAGTAATTAAGATATTTAAGATTATGGTTAGTGTTTTTCATGCATAGTAAATATTGAATAATATTTATCATAGTAAAATAAGTTTAATTAAATTTTATTAAAATTATTTAATGCTGCGATAAGTTATTTTAATGATGATTAAATCGAAATTTATTTGATTTTATATCAATTTAATGTCTTTAATACCTATTAAGGTATTTGTCATGTTTATAGTGATGAAAGAGAAGTAATTAGTGAAAAATTAACTATATTAATTGTATAATTAGTGTAGATAAATGATAATTATCATAATTTGAATCATATTGGATTAAAATTACATATTTAATGTTTCTTTTATGTATTTAACATATATATGATGGTAAAATAAGTTTAATTATAATTTATTAAAGTTATTTAATACTGTAATTAGTCATTTTAACGATGATTTAATCGAAATTTATTTGATTTTATGTGAATCTAATATCTTTAATATCTATTAGGGTGTTTGTCATGTTTATAGTGGTGAAAGAGAAGTAATTAGTGAAAAATTAACTATATTAGTGTATCTAATGATGTTAATACTTATTTTATGCATGTAACATATTTATGATAATAAAATATAATTAGTTATGTTTTAATAAAATTACTTAATGTTGTGATTAGTGATTTATGATCGATATTTGGTCAATTTAATATGTTTATACTTTATAGTTTATTTGATTTAAATTTGATAGGATCATGGCACCAAAGGAACAGCCACATGATGATGCATGGGTTCATGCCCGAAAGCTAGATGGAAACCGTCATCATTGGCAATGTATTTATTGTGACTACATTGGCAAAGGTGGAGGAATAACTCGAGTGAAAATGCATTTGGCTGGTGGGTATCCTGATGTTGCAAAATGCAAGAAAGTTCCAACGGAGATCCGTAAATTATTTCAAAGCAAGCTTAAACAAACAAAGGAAGATACATTAAAAAAGAAGACAAGAGTTGAGGAAGAATATCATAGGGCTACACAGGAACCGGTTTATGATCAGTATGAGGGTTGCGGCGATGAAGTCGACCCGGATCTCACAGCTGGGATTCGTGCATCATTGGAGCATCAGTATACGTTCGATGAAGCAATGAGGCATCGACGACCTGACTCACAATTTGAGCATGGCACTGGTAGTGGAATCAAAAGGTCAACCAGCATGAGGCAACCAACTGCTCCTTCTCAGCTAGGCCGAACTAGTAGCATGAGACATGGTGGACTCCGTGGTTTTATGAGAGGTCTTGGCAGGAGGTCCGCACCAGATATTGTTGATATTGATCCGCAAGCCTATCCCCCACAAACAGCGAAACAGACACGGATTGACGATGCATACACAAAAGAAAAAAAACGGGATATTGGGAAGGCAATCTCAAAATGGTTTAACTTTCATAGGATTCCAGCCAACACAGCCAAAGGTCCATATTATCAGAGCATGATCTCCTCTATTCAAAAGTCTAGCACGGGGATCCAACCTCCAACACCAAAGGAGATTCACGGCGTGTACTTAGATGAGGAGGTGGCAGAAATAAAGGATTGGATCAAATCCTTCAAGAGGCAATGGGAAGAATATGGGGTGACATTGATGTGTGACAGTTGGACAGGACCAACAAGAATGAGTATCATCAACTTTCTTGTTTATTGCAATAGAAGAGTGGTGTTTCATAAGTCCGTTAATGCTTCTGAAAAGATCCAAGATGCAAACTACATTGAGAGCTTGATGGACACTATGGTAGAGGAGATTGGACCACAGTATGTTGTACAAATAATAACCGACAATGGAGCGAATTTCAAAAAGGCCGGTTTGCAATTGATGGAAAAAAGAAAAACTTTGTTTTGGACTCCATGTGCAGCTCATTGCATAGATCTAATGTTGAAGGATATTGGTGAGTTGGATGCGGTCAAAAAATGTGTAGCTCGAGCACAATCAATTACAAAATTTATATATAATCATCATTGGGTCCACGCATTAATGCAAAAGTATGTAAATGGTGAAGTACTTCGACCTGGAATTACTCGGTTTGCTACCAATTTTATTGCATTAAAGTCATTACAGCAAAAAAGGCAAGGCTTGAAGGCAATGGCTAGCTCACAAGAGTGGTCTGAATCCAGATATTCAAAATTGAGTGATAGAAAGAAGATAGAAAAGGCCATTCTTTCCTCTAGATTTTGGGATACTATAGCAGAAATCATAAAAGGTGTGGAACCACTTTATATTGTCCTCCGTAAGGTCGATATGGACAAGCGTCCACAAATACCGTATCTTAAATATATGTTGATTTCAGCAAGAGAGGAGGTCAGGAAAGCATTCAAAGATGATTTTAAGGCCGACCAATACGTACGAATCATTGATCGTCGGACCGATGTTCATATGGATCAAGATATCCATAATGCAGGTAAATTCATATTCAGAAAAATTTAATTTATTATTATTTAGATAATAAAAAATCATACTAACAAAATTATGTTTTGCAACGTATTATCTAAACCCAACAATTCAATATCGATATGCTCTCGGAACACAAAATAATTTCCTAACGACACTACGAAATGTTATATATCGGCTCTTGCCAAACACTACCGAGGCAACCGATGCTCTTATGGAGGGTCGATTATTTCGAGAAACAATTGGTTCATTCTCCGACGTTGTAGCTGTATCGTGCCATTACACTATGGATCCTGGTGAGGAAAAGTTATGCATATTGATTATCAATTATATTTAATGTTGATTATTTGTTATGCTAATAAAATCTTATTTATATCTTTTTGCAGTCGAGTGGTGGCTACAATTTGGAGGCGATGCACCACATTTAAGGAAGGTTGCCGTTCGTATACTTTCACAGACAACAACATCTAGTGGTTGCGAACGTAATTGGTCAACGTTTGCATTGATTCATACGAAGGTCCGCAACAGACTCTCCTACAGACGGTTAGAGAAACTAGTATATGTCCATTATAACATGCGGCTAAAATTGCGATGTGCTGAGTTGGATAAGGAGCCAGAGGAACCAGATATTGATCCCATTGACCTTCAATTCTACAACGAAGATTCAGAGCCAATGTTAGATTGGGTTGAAGCAGCAGAGAACCAAGAGGATCCTCTACTTGATGAGGCGGGAGATCCTCAACGTCCTTCGCGTTTTATCACCGAGGCAATAGAAGAAGAAGAAGAAGCACAACCCCAACAGGTGGAAAATCCCCCTCGATTACAACATGGTATGAGTCAAACTGCTCGAGGAACTACCGATACCCAACGGTCACACTCGTCCGCCCAACGTGCAAAGGCAAAGGGGAAGGCAGTAGCATCAGTTGCATCGTTGGAAAGAATCGAGTCGGACGACGAGACACCTTCACAATCACATTCTCTTTCTCGCTCGGTCCAGAGACATGACAGCAACACGGACAGCAGTGCCTCGACAGATGATGGCGGTGATGCCGGGCAGTCGTTGGTCTCGTCTACACAACTTGAGGGTGGTGAATGGACTGAGGAGCAATATTTTACACATGCCACTCAAGATTCAGATCATGGAACTCGACAAGGTACTGGTCAAGTTTATGCGCGGAAGGGGAAGGGGAAGGGGAAGGGGAAGGCAGTGGATGAATATGAACAAATGCGACAGAGCATACATGATATAGACACAGAAAGAGACTCGTCGTATTCACAGCAATCGTATTATGGAGAATCATATGGGCAACAACAGTATGGTGATAGTTGATCATCCTTCTCTGAGCAACAGCATGATACAGAACAACATCAATATATGCCTCAAGAGCTGCCTCGGACAAATATGATTCATGACGATCAATCTACGATCAGCACCACATTGATGCATCAATGGCATACGGTGTATCAATACACTATGTCATGGGATCAATTTCATGATTGGGTCCAACAAACGTATCATATTGATATGTATCGGATCGAGGACCCTGATCCACCACCCGTGGAGGCTCGTCGTTCGTTTTGGTGGTAGAATTAACAATCAGGTATATCTAGATATATGATTATTTAATTCATTTGAATTTTAGAGTTTATATTGTAACAAAATAGTCTAACAATTCAACAAATTTTTCTGTAGATATTTCAATCTATAACGAGTTGAAATACGAACCTCGAACAAGACTACCTCAAAGCCCGAAAAAGATATGTGATGCTATTCTTACCTAATTTACATTGATTTTGCTAAACTTATACTATTACTATATTTATTTGTAACTTGAAAACCCTATCCTAACTTTTTTTTTAATTTTCAAGTATTTTCGGAGGGTTAAATCGGTGAAATCGGGTGTACCGCTCGGTACACCTCGGTATACCGGTCGGTACACCCGTACCGTACCGTACCGAGCGTGGGTCGAAACGCCGGTACGGTACGGTACGGCGATCCTTGGACAAAACTAATCTAGAACGAAGTATATCATTTCTATGAAGTAGAGAAAGAACCCATTGCAATCTAGAAAATTGTGGAAACTTTCCATGTAACAGAGGAAAATATATTTGCTGCTATTTACACTTCTCAAGCTACTTATATGATTTTTCACAAGGGTCCTCCTTTGCCATGTATGCACATTGCTGCAAGATACACGCATACCAATGACTGATAAGTGATATCTTGGACGAATATTACAAGATCCTTCATGCAGATTTTTGCCATGCCAAATACATGCTCACTAAGCATAGCACCATATCACTGAATGGGGTTTTCCTATCCTTGTTTTTTAAATGGCATAGCTACTGGCACTCTCATTTTGGGAGGATGAGAAAAGCTAGGAGACAATTTTTCCATCACCAATCCACAAAGTTTATCTCTGCTGTTTCATCCTTCGTCTATAAACAAAAAAATGATGAAGATTTGTGTCTTCAATCTAATCCCTCAGGCAAATGGGTGGATGTCCTTGGATCTAGCATCTACTCACCCATTCATTAGTATGCAAGAAGGACACAGATTTAGAAGAAATTTTTGGGCAGTTTGGTCCCAATATATCAAAGAATGAACAGAACAACAGCGGATGTCAAAAATCTAACATAGAAAGACTTCATGAATTAAGATGAAGCAGATAGCCAATTAATAAAATTTCAAAAAGAAGGTCTGGTTTCCCCAATTTTCCTTCTTTTTGTGAAGCTCTAAAGGCATTCTTAGTGGAAGACTTCCACCAGCCTGGTCACTTTATGCTAGGATGCCTTTCTAAAGAGGGGTGCAGTCATGCTTCCATCCATTCATCCATGCCTCTAAAGTTCACTGAGTGCTTGGCATATTCCTGCTACATTTAACGAGGCTTTCTGAAGACAGTCCACTTAGCATCACCTACTGTCCTCTTCATCTTTTTTGTTTTTTCACCGTGTGCTTGAACTTCATCCAGGAACAAATAAGAGATAACTGATCCAAACTATGAGAAGTCAAACTCATGCAGTTCAGTTAAAGTGACAGCTGAAAAGAGAAGTACAACCCCTTGCAACTGGCATGACCAGTTGTGTTCTGCTCAAATGCTTACAGCCCATTTTCAACAACATCATCTCTCACAAACAAAATTAACATAGGAATTACTTTTTATCTAACCATATTTAAGCTGAAACTATCAAACACATGACCCAGTTCAAGCTTCATCTATTCTTGGCCAAAAGCTTTAACTGACAAATCCAAAACTAAGATTGTTGAAAGACTCACCCTAGATGTAATCTAGTGATTAGTGAAATTTTGCTGCAGATATCCCTCTGCAGGAAGAACTTCACCAATCTGCGAACTGGTGAATCGCAAATGGTGGAAGGAATTGTAACTTGCATCAACTGCTGAGTTAACAATTATAACACATTGCATCTAGCTCAATAAACACTAAAAATGAAAAGCCTTTAAAAGAGTAATTATGCTACCTATGAAAAGGTAAAATATTTTGACATAGACACATGATCATAAATTTGAATAAGTTCTTAATGCTATTTTAAAAACTTAGTTATCAACAAGCAAATAACAGAGATGAAACAAGATAAAAATAAGACAATACATCAACATGAAAATATCATCTTTTAATGCTTGATAAAAATGTATTAGGATGAGAAACACCAAATGAAGGGAAAGGAAATTAAAAAAATAAGCTGATTTATTTATAGGAAGATAGAAAGTAGAAAGCATACAAATTATGAAAACCATGAAGATCTAAAAGATATGTCCTACCACAGAACAAATGAAACCAGAAAGATAATACGATTATTTCAACTGCATTATACTGTATTTGGAAAAAAACAAGAAAAAGAAAGTCTGCAGATAAAACCAAAAAAAGTCAATATCCAACTGCTGTCACGTGTTAACAAACAGTCATCAAATACTTTACCTTTAGCATCTTGAGATAATCAACCAGGTCATTTTCGAAAAAAGAATCCTTGCATGAATTGTTGTCTTCCCAAGGGAAGTCTTGCACCCACAATCCCTGGGTTTTGTTATTCCAATCAACATAGATTAAATTTGCTGTGTGCACAACAACACGAACTCCACTGTGATATACAAGAAGCATGAATTTGGAATGGTGTGTTCCATATGCTATAGGAAGTGGGGGCTTGTGAAGGACCCAATTGGCAGGTTTTACTTTCTGTTGTACCACATTCACAGATTTGTCAGTGTACGCAACAAGGAAAAGATCAGAAAGAGTGACAAATACACTATAGACAGGATATATACCTTAAGGTGATCTTCTGTAGCACCACTTTCTCCATGAACAACAAGGACATGTGGGACTTTCCTCAAGCTTGGGCATGCTACAAATGAGGAAAATTTGTATTTCTTATATAACAAGCTTGGCATGTTAGCCTGTGTAAAATATAACCAAACAAAAAAACAGTTGCATGGGACATTTAAATTGTTTCCTAATCAATCATCCAAAGTGCAAAGGAGTCAAGTTTAATAGTAGTTGTAACTAGTCATTGAAAAAAAATTATATTCTTTTTCTTTTAGAGAAAATTACATCACACCCCTTTCTTGTCAAAAATTACATATATTATAAGCTTAATTGAGATTAATTTTGACCTAAAATGTCAGCTACATGTTATATGAAGCAAGGTTCGCAATACCGTACCGTACCGGAGTTTCGACCTGGGCTCGGTACCGGAACGGTACGGTATACCGCTCGGTACACCCAGGTGTACCGAGCGGTATATTCAGGCGTGCCGAGCACGATAGCAGTGCTACAGTACTGCTACAGTACCGGACCGGTAACAGGCGGTCCGCGTACCGGAAGCCTGTCGGACCGGTACTGCAAACCATGATATGAAGTGCCTACCAAAGGATAACTTCTCAAAATGTAAAGGCAAATGAAAACATTCTCTTTGTCAAGGTTCTTAATTTCGTACCATACCAGCATTTTGAGTTTTGCTCGATAAAGTATGGTACGAGCGTACCATACCTCTTGGTGTGTGTGTGTATATATATATATAATATAAAAATATATAAAAAAAAGAAAAACGAGGCGTACACTAACTCGATGATGTCGCCTCTTTTTCTTCTCCTCATCGCGTCAAATAAGAAAAAGGAGAAGGCGCAATCCTCATCGCGTCAAAATATAAGGCGAACCGGTATATACCGCCCAGCACGAGCGGTATCATTCAAAATTAAAACCCTTGCTCATTGTTATGTTATTACTTTCTTTTCGATTGTCTCAATTACTACTTTTTGATGCACTTACAAGGACATGCATTTGATATAAATAATTAGAGAAATAAGTACAAGTAATGGTTCTGATATATTATCTTTATAATCAGCCTAGTCTCCACATAAAAAATAAAATCAATTTTACCTTGTACTTTAGTTTGTTTGCACCATTAGGCTGCAATTTGAGTGGTTACGACATGAAGAAACACATGATTTCAGCTGATGCATAAGAATTTCCATCACAACTTATATTTCGGCTAGCTTTACTTGTGAATAACTAGCCAAAGTCGTAAAAAAATTGGCCAAAATTCTGCAACCCAATTAGGTGTATTTTTATTCTCCCATTCCTCTTAAAACCTTCATGGACCGTGGCCCATAACCCCATAATTGTCTTCCTCATGATGCCCAATTCCAATTACCAAAAACCAAGGGCACTTCATCACTGATGATCCACCTCTAGCTACGATGACCACACCACCCCCACCCTCAAGACGAACACAAATTGAAGTTTTTCAAAAATTGATATCACAACCTTAGGGTATTAAATTATTTTTGTCATTTCTATTGTTTATTTTCCCCCTTTTTCCACTATGTTGGAGACAACTATCTGTTATCCTAGCATGCCTTGGTGTATCATGTCACCACAGAATAGGACATTGCACATATCAATCCAGCCAAGAACTACCAGAGTAACCAGACAAACACAGTGAATCCTTGGTCTGCTTCGTCAATTGTTAAACAATTTATTGGACTATTCGAGTTATGTTTAGATAGAATAGATATGGTCCCAATAGAATATTATATGAAAGTGAAAGCAACGGAACAAACAAGGGAACCTGTTCCAGAAAGAGAAAGTATTCACATGGAATATAACATATGAATGATAAGGTATTTTAGAGAGACAGGTTAAAGGAAGACAGGGCCACACTAAAGTCTCCTCAGGCGAAGAAAAGCATTAGAAAAAGATCAAGCTACTACAACAGCAACTGCTACTAAGGAATGAGATGCAGAATGAACACAAGCACCAACATCCTCAACAAGACTGGAAGACTAAACAAGGGATGACACTCGGTATTCAACAATAACAGAAAGATACTTGTCACAGGGCTCCTGCCGCTACACATTATACGTGACTCAGGGCCCCTATCAAATCATATAAGTGGAGGTAGGCAAGCTAGTCCAGAAAAGAGAGAGGCAAGCTAGTCCAGAGTCGAGGTCGGAAAGTTGCGTTCGGGCTAGAGAGGTCGGGGCAGACAATAAGAATGGAATGGGAAGATCTGAGAAAAACAATCAAATCACAAAAAAAGTGAAAGAAAAGTACAATTGCTCCTTGGCTTTTCCCCTCCTAAATTCTATCTGTTCTTATATAGGATAACTGATTCCACAGCCAATCTTCATGAAGTTATAGGAGGGGAGTTACTTGCCTACTAGTCTGCTTGCCCGGCTTTAACACCAGATAAGGAATTTCAAGCAGAAGCCTTATGCGAAGTAGGTGCAGGAGCCAGTACCATCTTCTACTGACTTTTGAGACTTGAACTTACACTCCAGCCACTGAGTCTGGGCCTTATGAGGATGACCTTGGCCCTTATTCTTTCCTGAACCTACCACTACTCCGGGCTTTCTACCTAGATAGATTTCCGGAACCAGCTTTATACCCAGATTTATAGTGTCCTTTCTAACCCGCTGACAAAGAGAATCATGCTTCCACAAGTGAATTAGTAAATAATAAATAATAATAATAATAATAATAATAATATTATTATTATTATTATTATTATTATTATTATATATATATATCATGGTTTGCAATACTGTATCATACTGCTCGATACGAGAGGTACGTACCAGTCCAATAGAGGACTGGTATGGCCGGTACATCGGTACATCTTAGTGTACCATGTGTCAATACGCTCAGTACATACCATACCGACAGTTGATCGATACAACGGTATAATATGGTATTATATATGTACGTGTGTATATATGTATATATATGTATGTATGTATGTATGTATGTATGTATATGTATATATGTGTATATATATATATATATATATTTATATATGTATATGTATATATGTGTATATATATATATGTATATATGTATATGTGTATATATATATATATATATATATATATATATATATATATATATATATATATATGATAGAATCATGCTTCCAACCGGTGAACATTCATCTAAAAGCCCTTCAAAAGAAGCATCAGAAAGTGAAAAAAGCATGAGAAAGTGTTCCGACGTTGTATTTCATACTCACTTCAGAAACAGTGCATATCTTATAAAATAGTCGGTTTTTTATATGTATTACATAGCTGTTAGAAAGTAGAAAATGTGTCTGGATCACTCAACGAAACTTCATAACATGAAATTCTCTTGATTTATTAAAAAAATCTCTTGGTTTCTAATACTTAGCCTACTTACATTCAGCATATTCCCAAATAAGGAGTTAAAGAGAAATATCCTATAAACAATTAAATGAACAAAGTCTTGCCAAACTAATGTGAGAATTTTCTAGTCATTTAGATATCCATGTTTCAGCCAGAATTAATAACAAAACTAAGGTCAATTAGAATATTCATAACACGAAACCTCTTTATTTCTATGAATGTTCTTTCCCATAAGGATTTTAATTTTGAATGATACCGCCCGTACCAGGCAGTACCGTTGATTGGGGCTGTTTCCAGTGATTTAAAAAGCGCTAGGCGCCAAAAGGCGCCGAGGTCCAAAAACACCCGAGGCTAAGCGCTTGCCCAAGCACTCGCCCGAGCAAAGCAAGGCGCTAAAATATAAAAATATATAATATAATTAATAAATATAATTATTTAAAATTTTAAATTAAAATATGCTATTAAATTAAGAAAATCTAAGATACAAAATCACAATGTCACGTTAACAAAAAGTTTCAAATAAATAAAAATTAACAGTATTAAATCAAAATAATATATTATTAATCTATTAACAGTATTGAAAATTAATCATTTCAAATAAACTTAATAATATTAACAATATACAGTATACGTCTACTGTTAAAAGCAAGTGTAAAGGGGTGCTGAGTCTGCTAACTGAGAAAAGAAGAAGCGGCAGCGACAGCGGCAGCGTTTGCGAGCAGCGACAGCGGTGAGCAACGAGAGCAGGAGCGAGAGCGAGAGCAGGAGCGACGAGCAGCGAGAGGCGCGAGCGGCGACAGTGGCAACATTTGCGAGCAGCAACAGCGGCGAGCAGCGGGATCGGGATCGGGATCGACAGCGACGAGGGTTAGGGTTCGGTTGTCACTTATATCAGTTTTAGTTGGTTCGATTGAACCAACTAACCATCATAGACCGAACTAGACCTAAAATCCTGGTTCGGTCGCCTTGGTTAACCCGGGCGCTTGCCCGAAGCGCCTAGCGCTTGGGCTCGGGCGAGCGCCCAGGCGGCGCCTGTTTAAAGCACACCGCCTGGGAGATTAGCGAGGCGCTCGGGCCTCGCCTCACCTCGCCCGAGCGCCTTTTAAAATCGTTGGTTGTTTTCGCCTCGTTAACCAACCGTCGCCACCTGCTACCAAGCGGTATTAGCTGAGGGAGAAGGAAGAAGAGGGAGAACTTGGAGATCCAGGGCCGCTCTCCCTCGACGATTCCGATCCGTCGTCGCCCTACCTCGCCGGACTGTCACGAACGGTCGTTGGACGCCCACAACAACTCTGTTCAACGAACCGTTCGTCGTTTGTGTTTACATGTACAGCTGCGTGGCAGTATGTTTTGGCTTGGTTTTATGCCCTTTTGCTTGTAAAAATGTAAGTTCGAACAAGTTGCAGCGTTGCAGTGCGATCGCTCATCGAACCGAGCAAAACAGCCCAAAACAGCTCCGTTTTCGCGTGCCATGGGCTGTTTTCTGTAGCCTACTGCCGCACGCAAAACATCAGCCATCTCAGCACCCTGGAACCACCGGGTAGCACCATGGGGGATGGGGCTTCGGTATAGTGTCGGACTATCACGGCCTTAGCTGGAATTGCCTAAGGTGTGAGGCACCCTTGCGGCAAAGACGCGAACTTAGCTTGCTTTGCCTAAGTCGCGAGGCACCCTTGCGACAAAGACGCGAACTTAGCTTGCGTTGCCTAAGTCGCGCTTCGCCCTTACGATTTGCGTCCGCAAAGATCAACCCACTTGCAACCTCTCGCAGGTCCCGAAGGACCTATAAAAAAGAGAAAGTTGATTAGTTCGAAGAACGCGCGACGGACAAGTCCCGACGTCTCGTGAAAAGGGGAAGCTTTACAAGCAATTCAACGAGCACCTTGCATGCACAAGAGAAAAGAGAGAGAAGGGGAAAACAATGACTTTAGAAGGTTGAACGAACAGCTGCAAGTCCACAAACAGCTGCTCACCGGGTGCTGGGCACGAAGTTCCCGTCGAGGTAACGTGCGAACTTACGAAAGATTGTTCAACGCCCGACACTATACTGAAGCCCCATCCAGCCTTGTGCCACCCAGGTGGTTCCAAGGGGCTGAGATAGCTGACGTTTTGTGAGCGAAAGCGGACTACAAAAAACAACCCGTGGCACACAAAAACGAACCCGTGGCACACAAAAACGGAGCTGTTTTGGGCTGTTTTAGGGTTGTTTTGCTCGGTTCGGTGAGCGGTCGCTTTGTAGCACTGCAGCTTGTTCGAACTTACATTTTTACAAGCAAAATGACTCAAAACCAAGACAAAACATACTGCCAAGCAGCTATACATGTAGATGAGAGCGACGAACGGTTCGTTGAACGGAGTTGTTACGGGTGCACGACGACCGTTCGTGACATTCTCCCTCACTTAAACTGTCGACGCCCTCGTCGACGCTTGTTGGTAGTTGTTGATAATTGTTTCTTCATGTCGCAGGGCGTCTTCGGGCTCCCAACTGGCTTCAGTTCAGGGAAGCTTTCACCACTTCACCAAGTACTCGGTCTACTCAGCTCCATTGGGTAGCTTTATCTTGTGATCCGCTAAAATGGTTTCAACTCGCTTCTCGTAGGAGACTCTGGTGGGGGGTAGCCGAGTTAGAAAACTTCGGGAAGCATCTTGCGGATCCGAGTGGTAGGCTTTTAGGTTGCTGGCGTGAAGAACGTTGTGAATTTTGAACCACGCCGGCAACTGCAACTTGTAGGAGACGTTGCCTACCCTGCTGATAATTGGGAAGGGCCCTTCATACTTGCACACCAATCCTTTATGGACTTTGTTCCTAAAGAATTGGAGTGATGCTGGTTGGAGCTTTACCAACACTAAATCGTCGACCTTGAACTCTTGCGATCTCCTTCCCAAATCTGCCAACTTCTTCGTCCTTTTCGCCGCCTTCTCCAAGTAAGCCAGCGCAATATCTGCATTTCGATGCCACTCCTTTGCGAAGTGGTAGGCTGACGGACTACTCCCAGTATACCCGATTGCCATGGTGTGAGGAGTTGACGGTTGTTGTCCTGTAATGATCTCGAAGGAGCTCTTGTTGGACGCAGAGCTCTGCTGCAAGTTGTAGGAGAATCGGGCAATGTCCAACAACTTCACGCAATCTCGTTGGTTGGCACTCACGTAGTGCCGAAGATATTGCTCCAGGAGCGAGTTTATCCTCTTGGTTTGGCCATCCGTCTGGGGGTGGAGGCTTGTGGAGAAGTATAACTTGGATCCCAACAATTTGAATAGCTTGGTCCAGAATTGTCCCAGGAACCGAGCATCTCGATCACTGATGTTATTGTGCGGGACTCCCCAATACTTCACCACATCCTTCGTCATCAGCTTGGCCGCCTCCTCTGCTGAACAGTGTAGGGGAGCAACAATGAAAGTTGCATACTTTTAAAATCGATCGACTACCACGAGTATCGATCCGAGTCTCCCTACTAGTGGCAAGCTTGATATGAAGTCCAAGGAAATGCTCTCCCACGACCTTTCTGGTACGGGCAACGGCTCCAACAGTCTCACCGGCTTCCGTTGCTCCGCCTTATCTTGTTGGCAAGTGAGGCACATTCGAACATATTCCTCCACATCAGTCCCCATCTTCGGCCAGTAGAAGGCCCTCTCCACGAGAGCCAACGTTCGGTGAATACCTGGGTGTCCAGTCCAAAGGGAATCGTGACACTCTCTTAAGAGTTCACGCCTCAAATTGCCTACTCGAGGAACAAAAACTCTATTCCCTTTTGTGTACACGAGTCCCTCCTGGACCCAAAATCGTCGTGCCTTGCCTTCTTTGATGAGCTGCATCAGGATAACTGCCTGGGGGTCACTATACAGTCCATCCCTGATCCTGGAAAGGAAGTTGGAGTGCAACTGACTTGCTTGGCCTCTGCCCACCAATTGTACGGCATTCATGCGCTCCACTTTCCAACTCAATGCATCAGCCACGACATTTGCCTTTCCAAGCTTGTACTCCATTGCCATATCAAATTCAGCCAGGAAGTCCCGCCATCGTGCTTGCTTTCGGGAAAGTTTCTTCTGCGTTTGAAAATAGCTCAGAGCGATGTTGTCTGTCCTCGGCACAAATCGCGATCCGAGAAGGTAGTGTCGCCTAACTCACAAACAATGGATCACCGCTGTCATCTCCTTCTCGTGCACTGGATACCGTCGCTCGGTCTCGTTGAGCTTACGGCTCTCGTAGGCCACCGGATGACCCTCCTGCATGAGTACTCCCCCAATAGTGAAGTCTGAAGCATCTGTATGGACTTCAAAAGGCTCTCCATAGTTCGGCAATTTGAGTACCGGTTCTTCCAGAACAGCAGCCTTCAGATCTTGGAATGCTATTTCACATTTGTCAGACCACTTCCGAGACTGCTCCTTCAGCAACTCCGTTAGTGGAGTTGCACGCTTCGAATACCCCGCTATGAAGCGTCGATAGTAGTTGACGAAACCAAGGAAGGATCTCAACTCTGGCACCTTCTTTGGAGTTTGCCATTCCGCAATCGCTTGCACTTTTGATTTGTCCATCCAAATGGAACCATCACCGATTCGATGCCCCAAGAATAAGATCTCCGTTTGGGCGAAGTAGCATTTCTCCCTTTTCACGAACAAAGTGTTCTCCCTGAGAACCTTGAAAATTGTCCGAAGGTGCTTGACATGCTCCTTGAGCGTTTGACTATAGACGACGATATCATCCAAGTAGACAACCACGAACTTATCCAAATACTCCTTGAATAGCTAATTCATGAGAGTGCAGAATATGGTCAGAGTGTTGGTTAAGCCGAAAGGCATCACCAAGAACTCAAACGCTCCATACCTGGTCACACAGATAGTCTTCGCTTCATCACCTTTAGCAATGCGCACCTGCCAATACCCCGACCTAAGGTCGAGTTTTGAGAAATACTTGGTTTTGCCCAACTGGTCGAACAAGTCCGCAATGAGCGGGATGGGATACTTGTTCTTCATTGTCACTTTGTTGACGGCTCGGTAATCTACGCATAGTCGAAGGCTCCCATCTTGTTTCTTCTATAAGAGAACTGGAGCTCCGAATGGTGCTTTAGAGTTGCGGATAAGACCACCGCTTTGCAGTTCACCTAACTGCTTCCTGAGTTCTGCCAACTCTGGCAGGGGCATGCGGTAGGGTGGTCTCGCTGGAGGCATCACTCCTGGCTCCAGCTCGATGTTGTGATCCACGCCTTTGCGTGGTGGAAGAGTCTTCGGCAACTCGGGTGGCATAACATCATTGAACTCTTTCTGGATGTTCGCCACCGCAACATGTTCTTGAATAGCCTTCTCGTCGAGTGGCTCTAGCTTTATAGCAGCCACTAATGTTAATTCACCTTTTCACACCCCTTTCTTTAGTTACAATGCCGATATATGTTGGGGTTCCTCCCATCATACACAGTGAGTTTAGGAACGGCATTGGCACCAACTTCGCCGCGTGTATGAACTTCATTCCAAGAATCACTTGGAAGTCGTCCAGTGGCACCGCCATCATGTTGGTGTTCTCGCTCCATGTTCCGATCTTGATGGGAACTCCCTTTGCCAACCCGGAGATTCG
Source organism: Musa acuminata AAA Group (assembly GCF_036884655.1). Classification (NCBI taxonomy): domain Eukaryota; kingdom Viridiplantae; phylum Streptophyta; class Magnoliopsida; order Zingiberales; family Musaceae; genus Musa; species Musa acuminata. Next base: position 33,696,644 of record NC_088332.1, on the reverse strand, counting down.
CCTGGCCTCCGAATTCACTGCCTTCATTCGACTTGGGCTCTTCTCAAAGATCAACCCAAGTCGCTTTTTGCGAGACGTCGGGACTTATCCATCGCTCGCTCTTCGAACTAATCAACTTTCTCTTTTACAGGTCCTTCGGGACCTACGAGAGGTTGCATATGGGCTGATCTTTGCGGACGCATATCGCAAGGGCAAGACGCGACTTAGGTAATGCAAGCTATGTTCGTGTCTTTGCCGCAAGGGTGCCTCACGACGTAGGCAATTCCAGCTAAGTCCGTGACGGGACGTTGTAGATGAGATGTCGCCTCTTCCTCGTCTGAGGTGATGAGGCATCGGTGCCGTCAGCGACTTCTCCTCATTTATGCGAGGAGAAGAAGCCTCGGCGGGGGGAAGAAACCGTTCCCCACATAGGGAGAAGAAACGGGGCGACGTCGACTCGAGGTTTCTTCTCCCGCGTCGGGAGAAGAAACAAGGCAACGTCGCCTCCTTTTTTATTGTTTAACTTATATATATATATATATATATATATATATATATATATATATATATATATATATATATATATCGAGCGTTATGCTAAAGCGTACTGCTTGGTACGCTAGTACCATACCGTACCGAGCTGAGAACGAAACTCTGGTACAGTACGAAATTACAATCCTTGCTTTCACACACTTTCACTATTCATGTTTATCATTTTCCCCAAATGAAGAGCTAGAGAGAAATATTGAATAATATATCAAATGAAAGGACCAGCATGTAAAGTGTGAAACTTACCAGAAAGCAACCAGTCTATGTCCACCATGTAATTTGAAAGAATAGCAACAAGCACGTTCCCCTGCTAAGCAGTGAATAAGTCAAACTCAATCCCTTTTATGAAACAACCTTACAATATTTGATTTGACTAATATTCCTTTTCCCTTCAAGCATAAATTTGCTAATATAAGATGAAAATACAAACGTATAACTAACTGAACAATGATACAATCTGAATTAAACCAAAAAAAACATGCATTTGCCATTTCAACTGTTCAACCCTACTCAATTGTTGCTACATTTAAATATAAAGTCATCCATCTAACAAACATATGATGAATTTTGATTCAGACTCCAATGGATTTCAATTGTTCAAAGCTGCTTAATCATTGATATATTTACAATATAAAATCATCTATTTAATAGGAGTATGATGGGTACAGAAAGAAGTGTAAATCTTTAAAGACAATGAACAATGGAATTGGTTCAGATTTCAGCTGAGTAGGTTAGCGCGGCAGATGTAAATAATGGAATCAGATGTGGGAGAAATGTTGAGTAGAATAGATTCTAAATAAATTTTATCCCTATAACAGAAAATTCCTAATAATTTTCAGTTTTTCACCATAGTCTTCGACCAGGTCTTCATTTTTTTTTTTACTTTTCTGCCAGAGATCTAATTTTTAACTGAAACATAATTCCTTACAAGCTTGAAGACTTCTTATGAAATCCACTTTAGATGATTACTTGCTTTCCTATTTGAAGCTAACTCCACCCTTAAATTGAATGCAAAGTTTCTTGCTCTGCATTTTCCTTAAAATGGTCATCCAAGTGCATCTCAGTTAAACATGTCTCATATATCATTGAATCTTATAGTCCTAAAACTTTACTTTCACGAAGAGAGATATTATGCTGTCACGCAAGATAACGATGCCCTGCCTTGCAAATATTCTATGAGAAATAACCTATTCAGCCTCACCTTTTCGTTCAACCAAGATACTAGATGTTGCTTTTAAATATTTCTGAACCACACGTCTCAGTCATTCCTTCAATTCATTGCCTGATATTAAGTTGCAAATTGAAATAATCCTATTATGAAACCCTTGACTTAGAAAATCTATGGCGAATTTTGATGATTAAATGGATCTCTTCTATGCTCCAAATTGTAACTACTTATACTTTTAATTCAGCTTATTTTCCCTTTCCTCATTAAGCACCCCCAACAGTTACTTTTAATGTCAGTGTACCATGATGACTGATGTCATGTAATTCTCTCCAATGTATTGGTTTTACCCTTACCTAGACCTGCTAATGCCAATTAGATAAGTAAGCGTAGTCGTCACAGAGTATGTTTTCTCTATCAATTATTTACAAGTTCCAAGAGCTTTCTTAATTATTTGTAAAGTGTAGTCCCTTTTAGACCTGCCAAGTGCAGCCCAACCAAATTAAAGGTTTTAGATAAACAAGGACATAGGACAAATAAGACACGTTATGCATTCAAAATTAGGATATCTAATTATAAGTTTTTTCCTTGCTCTCTCTTTTTTGTCCTTCTTTGTCTTTTCCTTTTTTCCTATTCTCTTCTCAGTGGATGCCTGTCTCAACTCTGAAACATTGACTCACACTGATGTCCCACACCAGTCCATCAACACATAAGAACCTAGTAGAAAAACAATTTTGCAATCCTTGGTGCTGGGAATACAAAAGCAATTAATGCGTGCCATTTAGCCTGGTACAAACTATGTCAGATGAAGTAGAAGATACCAATAAAGCATACCTGTATGACATCTCCAATAGTAACTGAGGAGGAATTTGCCCATGCAGGAAGGCCTTGTACTTGCATGAGCCGAAATGTCAAAGATAATCTCTCTTTGGGAACCCTAAAATGACGAATGGCTTCTATGTCATCACATGATGTAAAGGAAGCTGTTTTGAACTGAGGATCACATGACTTGGAAGCCTCAGTCGAATTATCTTGTCTCAAGCCATCATTTTCCTGATAATACAAACCAGATAACACAAGGATCCAAATAGAAACAACTGACTCTGTTTAGCTTAGTCAAAAAAAAAGGGGCGGTAGTTACTTAATCAGATAAAACATCAAAAATCTACCTAGGTTATACATAAGCAGAAAGAAAAAAGAGAAAAGATAGAGCATCTTAGCAAGTTTTCCCAAGTAAAGGAGATATTAAAACAGAACAATATATGTCAACACCTTCAAACTTCCATGAGACAAGCAGAAACAGTCATATAGATACTCCATGATACATATTTATAAGCGTGAGACAGTACCAGCTCCAAATTTCAAATGCATTATTCAATTGCAATCATATACTAGTTAGAGATGTTTTCTTAAAAAAGAAATGAGCAAGCAATGCACAGGACTCCTGCAATGCCAGATCTAGAGAGCTCAGCATATGCAGCCTCACCTCTCCAAGTAGAAGGGCTGTTTCCAAGGGTAAAACCTGGTCAACCAGGTGGTAAAGACGCAGCCTTATTATGGCACCAACGCTCATCTTCTTCAGCTAAATCTCATCCAAAAGGTTACCTTAAGTGTTACAACAGGGAAGTTTGTTTGGTCTTCTAATAATCAACTGGTAACTATACAATGCCTTGGGAGTTGTCTTTTTGAGTAATCAATCACCATGATTCTAGGAGAATCTGGAATCAGGATCACTTATAATGCTGTACTTCAACTTTGAGCAAATAACAAGCATTGTCCAGATGGTCTACAAAAATATTTGAAACATGGACTTAATCATCACAAAGTTCCATATTAGTATGCAAGAATTGGTAAACATTAAAAAGAACTAGTAATGTTGATTTGTTGCAAAGGGTAAGTTCTTAAGGCGAGATTTGAGCTCAGAACCTTACGATATACTGTCAGGATCTTTACCAGCTAAGCTAGCTGACAGCCTGACACCTTCAAAAAAATTATCAGACGAAGATTCAAACCCTCAACCATTGATAAGTGGGGAAAATATATTGGGTGAGAATTTGAACCCTCAACCTTTAGTAGAGGGGCTGTTTCCAAGGATAAAAACCTGGTCAACCAGGTGGTAAAGACGCAGCCTTATTATGGCACCAACGCTCATCTTCTTCAGCTAAATCTCATCCAAAATGCTCCCTTAAGTGTTACAACAGGGAAGTTTGTTTGGTCTTCTAAGTTCTAATAATCAGCTGGTAACTATACAATGCCTTGGGAGTTGTCTTTTTGAGTAATCAATCACCACGATTCTAGGAGAATCTGGAATCGGGATCACTTATAATGCTGTACTTCAACTTTGAGCAAATAACAAGCATTGTCCAGATGGTCTACAAAAATATTTGAAACATGGACTTAATCATCACAAAGTTCCATATTAGTATGCAAGAATTGGTAAACATTAAAAAGAACTAGTAATATTGATTTGTTGCAAAGGGTAAGTGCTTAAGGCGAGATTTGAGCTCAGAACCTTACGATATACTGTCAGGATCTTTACCAGCTAAGCTAGCTGACAGCCTGACACCTTCAGAAAAAATATCAGACGAAGATTCAAACCCTCAACCTTTGATAAGTAGGGAAAATATATTGGGTGAGAATTTGAACCCTCAACCTTTAGTAAGTGGGTCCGATACACCACCACCAGACCAATGTTTAACATGTCCTTTAATTACCAAACCAATATTTAAGTACTAGAAACACCTATACAAAGAAAAACTTATCATCACAGAAATTATAGGTTCCCAGCTGCTAATTCCAGTCCGTGGAAAAGAACTGACTGGAGGTGTCCACAAAAGTGGTCTGAATTAACCTTGCAAGCTTCTAATTCAACATCAAGCCTGCAGATACTATTTTATAACTTATCTATCATTGATCCAGTGTCCTTAAAGTCATGACACAGAGACAAAGTCCTTTCCATCTTAGCATTCTCCATTTCCATTCCTAAAAATGGAGTAAACAGTACAGTTCAACCGGAAATAAAAAACAGAACCAAACATGAATCGATAATATATCCATTCATAATATATAGAAGATATGCTCATGCAAAAACAATCAACAGGCTAGAAAGAATGTAATAGATGGAAAGTAATTCAACTTGACACCTGTAAAGTACTTGAAGAAAATTCATATTCATCAGCTTGTCGCTTTCTTTTAATGACTGAAGTCTCACCATCACACTGTCTTTTTTCTATTTTTAAGACACTTGAATCTATTTTTGAAGATGATGCATATTCAGTTCCAGCCTTTACATACTTAAACATATAATGACCAGGAATCAACTCAATAATGTCACCATCATCAAGCTTCGCTTTCTCTTGGGAGGAGAGCTTCTTTCGTTGACCCCCACATCTGAATATTATTGGATTTGGTCCTTCCTGCAAGGCCAAGCAAAATCTGAACCAGAGAGCTAATAGAAAATCTATAACATCTAATTACCAAATTGGTAAAAAAATAAAAACTATAGGTTTGAATTCCTTTAAATCCTTTGGATTAATAAGATCTTATGAGAAATACAAGTAATAGCACAAGGTTAACAATATGCACGGTTGGGAGGTCACTAGTAAATTCTATCATCAATAATGATGGTTGGCAAATAGCTGTTGACAAATTTAATGTTGTCTAAGTTACATACGAACCACAACAACTTCCGCTGAGCCATCAAATGATGCTTGCAAGCTGATATGTTTGCGACTAACTCGCTTGTCAGAGACATTAAGGTTGTTGCGACCAACAAAATTAGCTCCTTCAAAAATTGGTACATTTGAGGCCAAACAGCCAGCAACAAGGTTTCTTTGACATGAAACTAAGGTACCAATTATCACCTGTAATATAAAAAACAGTAGTTACTGGACTCATATGCGATGAGCACAATGCAACAGATCAGCTACAAGTCTCATTTAAAACACAATTAATGTGTATATAGAAAGCACAAGAATTACATGATAATGCGTATTCAGCAATTTTTATTGAAATAAATCATGGAAGTGATGGTGCGATAATGGAAAACATCTAGGTGTGTGCTACAAGACCAATAAACTAACACCAAACTAAGGGTACCAATCATAAAGACATCCACTTCGTTCATACAATCATAAAATTTGTTTCCAAATAACAAAAGGCAGCCTAGTGGCCAGCGCACAAGACTCCCACTGCAGGATCAGATGTTTGTAACTGTATCCTCACATGTGAAGAGCTTGTTTCTTTGAATAAAGCCCATGATACCCAGGTTGAAAAGGTGTAACCCTACCATTGAACTGAGGTCCAAATTTGATATTTGAAAAACATTTTAACCATGTTTGGCTATACTGTAGCAACAAAGCAGACAACACGAACATGGTTGTTAGATTTTTGAGGAATATGCAGGGAAACCAAGATTTAATGGGACATGTCCATTATTTTCCACTCTTTGAAAAATGCATAACGCCACTGCTCATCCAAACAATAGAAATATTTGTTTGTTTTAAGATTGTAGGGATATGCATATAAAACCAATAAGACAAAGGATAGATCCATTGTTTTCTACCTTTTAAGCGCATGTATGTAAAATTTAACTATTGAAAAATATTTGTGATATCCATGATTTTCTCTTAAGTGATTAGATAAGTGGTGGGGGCTGACAAAACTCACCCCAACTATCAAACTGTATATGTATTGTACATTTTTATGGCATTTAGTCCATTTAACGTGCCTATAAGAGTTTACATGGTTACGGGTTTCTGAATAACCTGTGGTAGGATGACTGAGCTCAGGACGCACACTGATAAAAAATAAATTTGCCTTTCACAATTGTCACTCCATAACTAATCTTAATTACCAGATAAACTATCCAACTCATTATGGATACTTGATGGTGATGGCTTCCTAAAGAGTAAAGAACGGAAAGCCTGAAAAAAGAAAACACATGAAAGCAAGAACGTGCAAAGTGATCCCAAAGATCAATTTAAACACAAGCCCTAAGAAAACAAGCTATAAAGATCCAATCTTTTCAAGAATTTATTGTCGACCTACATTGCTAGGTACAATGACCTTCTCCTCATCCAACCATGGCAGCGAAGATATATCAGAAAGGATTTAGAGACTCGTCGGTGGCACACATCATAGGTTAGAAACAATTAAAGGAACAAACGACAGAAAGCAAAATCTTTAAATATCAACGATATGTAGAAAAGATTTCACGGGAAAAAGAGAGCACACGTAGAGTGATACCAATGATCAACTAAAAGACAAGTCCTAAGAAAACAAACAGGATCCAATCTTTTCAAGAACTTTATTCTCGACCCACATTGCTTGGTACAAATGACCTTCGCCTCGTCTAACCATGGCAGCCAAAGACGCATCGGAAAGGCTTTAAAGACTTAGTTAAATGACACACATCAGAGGGTTAAATCAATAAAAGAAACGGTAAACTCATACAAACGAGTAAAATAAAATAGAAGCAATGTTTAATTTGAAACACTCCAAGAAATTAAGGCAAAGAAGATTTGCGAGGGAAGTACCCGAGACTCGGCCATGAGAAAAGAAGGTTGAAGAAGAAAAAGCCTTCTCTTTTCCCCCTTCAGCAACAATCTGCGGCAATCGGAAGCGATCGAGATAGGGAGGGAACGGGAGAAACCCTAGGTCGCCCACCACCGGGGGAGCGCGCTGACGTCGCAGCGGCCACTCGACGCATTCATTCTGTTTCAAGAATCACGGACGGAGCGGCTGCCGAGACATTTAGAACGGGGGGACATGCGATCGCATATTATTTCAACGGCGGATCTAAAAGTCCCTTGGAGATCCAACGGTGCTCAACGTCGCCCTTGGTTAAAGAATCGAGCGCGTGTCCGAATGACGAGAAAGTGTAGGGTGTTGTATTCGGCACGGAAAACCCATGTCGGTGCCACGTCGCCATTCAAGGGGTTGCACGAATCGCGAAGAAGTTGAGGATATGCGTGTCTTGAGGATTTTGGGCCAATTGGATGATGTGTTTTGGGTTAAGATTGGAGTCGAGGTCGCCTACTCACATTATCCATGAACCCATAAACCAAAGCGAAGAGGTAGTGAGACATCATTCATCTCTAATTTTTGTGATTTGGATCTCTACAAATGTTATCAAATGTGAAAAACTTGACATGCTTTTTTCAAAAGTATCAGATAAAGACTTTGACATTTTAATACGAAGTGTTGAACTTGAATTCTATTTTCATTACTTACCATTTACACTAAAAAAAAAATTGATGATCTGTACTTATTTTTTTTCCCTCCGACGAGGAGCTAAGCGTTGTAATTTAGAATCACAGTCATGAAAAATTGTATATTCATAAAAGAATTACAACGAACAATTATCACAAAAAAAAATTATTTATGTCAATTATTTTAGACCATCGGCCCTAAACCAGAACATAATTTTGTTTTTCTAAAGGATCCAATTTCAAGATTCTTTTAAAAGGTATGTTATGCGAGAAAATATAGAAATTCACACCAAAATGAGGGGGTTAAAGAAATTAATTATGAAGATCGGAATATAAATTTGTGTTGATATACGATATTGTGAAATGGCAACTGATTTAAGGTTTGGGAATCTAAAAAAATTTATCACTTTGTTCATTCGGAACATGTTTTTTTAACTTGACTTTTGATGTATTTAATGTCACAAGTTTATGCAAAAAAATAACACGAGGAAAGAATGGTAAAAAGAATTGTTTCCTTTTTAATTTGAAAATTATACACATATATGAAGGAAAATGAAGTTAATAAATATATATATATGCATATAAATCCAAAAAGTATATTTGATTGCAAATGCAAATTTTCTCACCAACTAATGCATAAAAGTTTTTTAAAATATATATGTAAAATCATGTATTAATTAGAAATAGGAGTAAAGTTTAGAAAAGAGGATCGGAGCACATGTCAAGAAAATTTGACTAAAGATAATATCTGAAAAATGAACAATATGTGTTTACATTTAATATATAATTAACATATCAAAACTGAAATATTTTTTCTATTAGACGAGGAAATCTTACTGAGAGAAATCTTTTCTCCTAATCTATATAAACAGTGAGAATATATCAAATGAAGAAAACAACTTCTATCTTTAATTTCTATCTTCGTGGTATCAGAGCAATTCTTACGTTAGAAATTCTGCTTCTCCTCGATCCGCAGCACTGTTCTTTTCCTCTTCGATAACAGACCTCACTCCACCGCGACTCTCCGCTGCTACTGCCATTGCAACCCTTCTCTTTCGCTCCGTCAAGTCCTCTTGCGGTCTCAAACGTCGTCGTCGCCCTCATTGGCACCACTGATCAGCCACGAAAGTCGCTGCCGACTTTGCTGGTCTCCTCGGACACCTCCTAAGATGTAGATCCCAGATCTGCAAATCTGAGATCTCCTGGAGTCGGAGCATTCCCCGTGACTTACGGGAGACGACTTCCCGGTGACCCCATGGGCACGACGTTGTCTTCTCCTCCACCGAGAACCTACTCTCCTCTGCCTCGGCACACCTCCGGCGACATTTATCTGAAGCGACGACGGTTGTCCTATTGTCATCACTTTCTCCCTTGTGGCTACTACGACACTTCCTTGGTGAACAGCGATTGTCATCTCCTGCTGTCGCTCTGTGTCAACATCTCTGTGCTATCCATTCGCTGCAGCCCGTTGCAACACTTGCGGTTGCCTGCTTCGCTGATCTGCTCGGAGGTCTTTCTGCTGTTACCCGACAATCGTTGCAGTCTCTCTCTCTCTCTCTTCTTTCACGTTCATTGTAGTTTCCTTTTGCTGCCTCTGATCAGTGATCAGATCATCCAGCTATCAGATTCCTATTAATTGACTCGCTGCTAACGAAGCAAGATACCAGCGGACAACAGGATGCAAGCGCCCCCACCTTCTTCCTGCGGAGGCAGAGCCAAACCTTCTCCTCTATCCTCCATCCCCTCTCCTCCCCATCACTACTCTGCAAGTACAACTGGTGGTGTTTTCCTTCTTTGCACCGAAGTTTCTCGCAGCATTGTGTCACTCTACAAAGGGAGAGATTGGTGCGGTAGAGGGAGTAGGAGGCGTGATATACCTAGTGCAAATCCCATCGCTGGATCTCCATCCCGATGACTTCCAGCCTGATGACCATGCGTCACTGCATCTAAAACTCCAAGACTGTGCCACCATGGAATCAGCATCGTCTTCTGTTCCGACCAAGCGCCACTTGAAGCAGATAGAATGGCTGGCATAGTTGTGGACGCCGCAGGAGCAATACCAGTCCACGAGCTTCACATCCTAGCTCTCGCTGACGCTGGTGTAGTCCACCCTCTCCACGCTCAGCTTGAGCTCGCTGCATCGTTGGCACGAGTCCCACGACCTCTGCTACAACCCCAGCTTCACATCATTGACATACTGACACGACTTGTAACCCCATTCCCCAAGCTTTCGACTACTGCATCTTGCCACTTTGTGCTTCTTTCCCCAGTGGCACTGCTCTCCATCCTCACATATCTGCAACCATCACTACCGCATAAACAGATCTGAGTTCCACGCTGTACACCTTCTCCCTATCAGCCGTCGAACTTCAACTATCTTCTCATAAGTCGGTGGCGGTGGCAAACACTACCCTCTCTAAGCCTCGCTTCGCTGTTGCTCGCATGTAGCCTCCTGTTGCTCCTTTAACAGTCTTCTCTCATGGGCCGACCTATTGCTATTGTCGTCGTCGTCCTCTTACTATCACTACCATCCACCGGTCATGATGGGTTGGCCTCGAGTTCGCCAGAAATCTACTATAACTATCGAATCTAGCTCACAAACTATGATTACATCAAGATTGTCTCGTCCTCCAAGCTATTCAAGCCTCAGTTACTGGATCCATCACCCCATTGATATCTTCATGTATGACTGTTGGAGAAGCATGATATAAGTTGCAAACAACCTTAGCAAATTGTTCGTATACTCGCAAGCTTAGTCTTCTATCCAGTCTATTGAAAACAAAACAAGAGGAAAGTACTATTGCTGATTATCTACAAAATCTCAAAGTTATCATTGATAACTTAGCTTTAATATGTCACATTCTTTATGTGATGAAGAAGTCATCATCCATACCCTTAATGGCCTCGGAAACGAGTATAAGGAATTGGCAATCACAATTCGGGTATGCAATTTACTAATGTCATTTGAAGAACTCTATGACCAGTTAACTAACTATGAGACATATTTGAAGTACGAGGATAAATTGCCCGGACCGACCATCATAGCTTAAGTCAGTTAAAAGTCCAAGAGGAAGAGCAACCAATACAATAAGAACATCAACAAAGGTTTGGATAAGATGTCTCTTGACCTTATGAGTCCCAAGCAAACCCCCCTATCCTTATCATCAACATTTCTCGCAAAGTAGCAAGTCTAATAACTATCAGCCATGACATCCTACCCTCACAAGCCAACAAAGAGTCGTCTACCAATTATATGTTAAAATCAAACACTCCGTAAAAGTCTATCGGTTTCGACCCTGACTCCCTACTTCGTCACAATGGCCTTAGATGAATCTCATAACTACTCCGACTACAAGCCAACCCAATTGGATTATGGACTCTAGTGCCTCTTATTACAACACATCTGATCTTCAGAACTTATCTATCCATAGCAATTATGGTGGAAATGAAGATATCATTATCGATGATGGTAAAAGACTTCCTATTACTCATACTAGTTCTACAACGCTTAATTTTGATATTACAACCTTTGTACTCGATGATGTTCTATGTGCCTCTCATATTAAATGAAACCTAATTTTCGTTCTCAATTTTACAAACATAATAATACTTCAATTGAATTCTTTCCTGATTTTTTTCTTGTTAAGGACTTGAGCACAAGGGTATCTTTAGTCGTTAAGGACTTGAGCACGAGGGTATCTTTGGTCCAAGGCCCAAATAGAGACAACATTTATGAATGACCGTCAGCTCCACAAATAACCTAACCCAATGTTCACTCTTCAATTGCAGCTCCAATTGATGTGTGGCATTATCGTCTTGGTCATCCCTCGTCCCTTATCTAGCAGAAATTACTTTCTTATTACTCTCTTCCCATTTTTAAATCAAGTAGCTCTATAACTCATTATGATACATGTCTTAGCAATAAAAAGTCATAGACAGCCTTTGGCACATTCTGCGTATCCTACTCTAAACTATTTGAAATTATTTATACCGATGTTTGGGGCTCTACTCCAATTATTTCTTTTGATAAATTCAGATTTTGTCATTTTTATAGATTATTTCACTAAGTACACATGGTTATATCCTCTTCACTATAAATATGAATTTTTCATAATCTTTACCAACTTTCGAAAGTTGGCTGAGAACTATCTTTAATCTATAATCAAAATAATTTATTATGATGGTGGAGGTGAATATCAAACCCTGACATCCTGTCTTTTAGCTTGTAGTATACAACACCTCAAGTCACCCCCACATACTTTTCAACTAGTTAGCTCTACCGAATGCAAACATTAGCATATAGTTGAAACTAGCCTCATACTTCTATATCAGGCCTCCATGCCTTCAACCTTTTGGACAACAGCCTTTCAAACTACAGTCTACCTTATTAATTGAATACTTATGCCAGTCCTACAATATCAGTCCCCATTTGAAATACTATTTCACAAACCTTCAAATTTTTATAAACTTAAAGTATTTGGCTGTCTATGTTATCCGTGGTTACGTTCCTATGCCTCCTGTAAGAGAACATCAAGATCTAAGCCTTGCGTCTTTATATGATAATCTCTTGAACATAATGCTTTCCAATGTTATAACCCCCACACCCACAAAGTCCTTATATCACGTTACGTTATTTTTGTGGAGTCTATATTTCCTTTCTAAAACCATGAGTCTCCTACCATGCAAACCACTCCAATAAACATTTATTATTGGAGTATACCTCCGATCCTATCGGACGAGCCTTCCATGACACCGTCCAATTCCTCCCCTCATGATCCACACTTTACTGCTACTCTAATTTAGAAATTATCTATTCCCTCCATTACTACTCCACTCCTTGCTTCTCAAGTTTCCTCAATTGATGAGATAATACATTTAGAAATACAACTATTGTCTTTACCTCCTTCTAGACTTAGTGATATTGAAGTACCTTAACTTGACTTGGCTTGTGTTAGTGACTCTCCACCACTTATACTAACAACATAACCTCATAATCCCATAGCCTTCAAATATCTAATGACAACATGGACTAAGAGTGGTATTTTCAAACCACGTCAAGTCCTTGACCTACATGCTATCACAGAATCCTCATCTAATACTATTGAACCCACTATCTTCACTCAAGCCCAAAAATCTCTACATTGGCGTAAAGCTATGTATGAAGAATATGATGCCCTCCTCCATAACTTAATATGGAACATAGTACCCTTTCATCATACATAAAACATTATCGAGTGTAAGTGGGTCTTTCGAATTAAGCGGAAGCCAAATAGATATGTTGTCTAATATAAAGCACGTTTAGTCACCAAAGAGTTTCATCAATGACCTGAAATTGATTTTACTAAGACATTCAGTCTCGTTGTTAAGTCCTCAATAATATGACTTATCTTGAGTTTGGTCACCACTAGAGGTTGGCAATTATGACAATTGGATGTTAATAATGCCTTTTTACAAGTGACTCTGACTGAAGATGTCTTTATATAACAACATCCTGGTTTCATCCATCCTTAGTATCCAAGGCATATTTACAAACTATAAAAAGCTATTTATGGACTTTGTCGGGCTACAAGAGTCTCGTATATTGAACTTGGCTTGTTTTTTACTTCAATTGGTTTTATTAACTCCAAGTCTGATATCTCGTTATTTCTATGACAACAACATGGAGTCATAATATATATTCCGGTGTATGTGGATGATATTATTATCATGGGAAATAATCCTTTAGAGGTCTAAGCATTCATCAAGGAATTGGCAAATCGATTCTCCCTTAAAGATCTAAGAACCTTAAACTATTTTCTAGGTGTAGAAGCAATATATACATCTTCAGGTCTCTTCCTATCATAAAGTAAGTACATTCAAGATTTATTATAAAAAATAAATATGTAAGATGCAAATGCAGTTATAACTCTCCTTCTACTAGTGAATCACTCAAATTATCTGATGGAAATCCTATTACGGAACCCACTCAATACCAATAAGTAGTTAGCTCTTTACAGTACTTAGCTCTCATTCGTCCAGACATCTCATTTGCAGTCAATAAATTATCATAATTTATGCAGCGACTATCTACTATGCATTGGCCTACAGTCAAACGAATCCTGCAATATCTTAAAAGGACCCTCAATTATAGTCTTTTTCTCCGTAAATACTCTCCACTTCATCTTCATACCTTTGACGATGTTGATTGAGCAGGAAACTTTAATAATAGAACATCCACATCAGGGTATATTATTTTCCTTGAAGCTAATCCAATCAGTTAGAGTTCTAAGAAGCTAAAGACAATTGCATGGTCTACAACTAAAGCTGAATACCATGTCATCGCCACCGCCACTATAGAACTCAATTGGGTCACAAATCTACTTAAAGAATTCAATATCAATTCCACTCTTATTTTTATAATATATTGTGATAATGTCAGAGCTACTTATCTATGCGCCAATCTGGTGTTCCACTCCCACATGAAACATATTGCTATCGACTTCCACTTCGTGCGAGATCAAGTTGTCCGATATCTGATGGGATATAAAGATAAATAAATTTTTATATATGAACAAATACTAGCATGCCATAACACACAACGGAATTAAATGAAAATCACAATCAAATAGAACACTAAGATTTACGCGGAAAACCTCTCCAATGTGAAGAGTAAAAACCACATGACAAATCAGAGATAATCCAATATAAGAATAATGAATATACAAATCTCATAGTCTTTTACCTAAAACCCAAGCAATAATCTCAAGAGAATTATTGGGATACAAGGATTATGTCACTATGTACAATATCCAAATTCTCTCTAAGTAATCACAATAAGAATCTACTGTATATTTGATTTAATTTGAGATGAGAACACTGTCTAGATGATTGAGAATAGTCTCTCTGTGTTGTCTTTGTCTTCTTCCCTTTCCTTTTCTTATTTTTCTGTCCTTTTCTCTTTCTTTTTGAATCAAGTTGCTACTATAATTTTCTACCTCGTTACTGTAGTTTTTCTCCTATTTTCGTAGCCACCATACCCCCCTTTATTCGATCTAGGGTTAGGTTAAAAAAAAAAGGTGAGCTATGGGCTATTAAAACCCACTATGGGCTGAACTTATGGGCTGTCAGCCCAACAACCTCCCCCTTCAGCCCATAAGGGAGGCTGTCCCATGACTCATCAATGTGAAGTCATACTGACCAACTGTCGACATATCTCCTATCTTTATTTTGGTTAACATGTTTGTTCCGTTGTCATCTGTATGAATTTTCTGAAACTACAACTGGTTTTCTTCAAGTACATTTCGAATCCAATGGTATCTGACATCTATATGCTTTGACTTGAAATAAAAATTTGGGTTCTTACATAAATGGTTGATACTCTGACTATCATAATTCACCACATAGTTTTCCTATTTTAGCCTCAATTCTTGTAAGAATTCTTTCATCCATAACATTTCTTTGTAAACCTCTATAGCAACAATATATTCTACCTCTGTGATGGAGAGAGCAATACACCTTTACAGTTTGATTGTCATGACACGGTTCCCCCTATAAAAGTAAGTACAAAACCTAATATGGACTTCCTCGTATCAATATCTCTTGTCATATCTGCATCTATGTAACCTGTCAACATAGGTGGTCTACCTCCAAAGCTTAAACAAACCTTAGAGCTTCCTCCGGTCTCGTACATACCATTACATATATTAAACTTTCAACTGCTGAAGCATAAGGAACCTTTTGCATTTTCTCCTTCTCCCCATCACTTGACGAACTTTGTTCTGAGCACAACTTGAAATGACTTATAAGAGGAGAACCAACTGGCTTTGCATTGCTCATACTGAACCTTTCCAATACCTTCTTGATGTATTTCTCCTGTGACAACCAAATCTTCTTGTTTTTTCTATCATGGAAAATCTGCATGCCTAATATTTGCTTTGTTGGCCCCATGTCTTTTATTGCAAAAGACTCACTCGGTTCCTTCTTCAATCTGTCAATTGTAAACATATCTTTCCTAAGAATAAGCATGTCATTAACATAAAGTAAGAGAATAATAAAATTCTCACCAAATCATTTGATGTACACATAATAATCTGAAGCTGTTCTTTTGTATCCATTTTCAGTCATAAATGAATCAAACTTTATATACCACTATCTTGGAGCTTGCTTTAGCCCATACAAGCTCTTTCTCAATATGTAGACAAAGTTTTCTTTACCTTTGACTTTGAAGCCTTCTAGTTGCTCCATATAAATTTTCTCCTCCAAATCACAATGAAAGAAAGTTGTCTTCACATCTAACTACTCAACCTCTAAGTTTTGGCTAGCAGCAATACCAAGAGCAACACAAATAGAAGATATTTTAACAATAGGAGAAAAAATCTCTTCAACGTCAATACTTTTCTTTTGACCAAAGCCTTTTACAACCAATCTAGTTTTGTACTTTGGTTTAGAACAATATTCTTGAGTCTTCAACATGAAAACCTACTTGTTCTTCAAGGCTTTCATTCCCTTTGGTAGTTACACCAAATCATGTGTGTGGTTCTTTTGTAGAGCATCCATCTCTTCCTATATAGCAACTAACTACTTTTTTTTCTACTTACTTTCAACTACTTCCTGGTAACTCTTTGGTTTACTTGCATCAGTAAGCATCATATACTCATCTGTAGAGTATCTTCTGGAAGGTTGACGTTGTCTAAAAGATCTTCTCAACTGAGGTTCTGCAGGAAGTTACTCCCCAATTCCTTCTTGCTCAACATGTCCTGTAAGTAGATCAACATCATACTCTACACCACCTTCCTGCATATCTCCCCTATCACTATGATATACTATAGGAGTAATTGGGTCACAATATGCTAATCCTTCTGTAGAAGTCTTGGTTGGTGCCTTCTTTTTCAAATCCTCAAAGGTTTGATCCTCAAAGAACATCACATCTCTGCTTCTAAACACCTTCTGATTTTCTGGATCTCAAAGCCTATAACCAAACTGATTATGTGGGTAGTCAAGAAAAATACATTATTTAGTCTTACCATCCAGCTTGGACCACTCATTGTTTGGAACATGTGCAAATGCATGACAACCAAATACTCTCAAATGCTTGTAAGAAATATTTTTCCCTGACCATACATGCTCTACAAGATCACCATCTTGGGTTGTACATGGTGACAAGTTGATCACATCAACTACAGCCCTCAAAGCCTCATCCTAAAACTTTTTGGGTAGCTTAGCCTGTGAAAGCATGCATCTAATCTTTTTTATGATGGTGTGGTTCATCCTTTCTGCAATTGCATTATGCTGAGGTGTACCAGAAACTATTATCTCATGTTGGATGTCATATGATATGCAATAATCATTAAATAATCATGTGTACTCACCACCATTATCTGATCTTATGTATTTCAATTGTCTTTTTGCCTCCCTTTTAACTCTTTGAAGATATTAATAATATGATCTTTGGTCTTCATAACATAGGCCTAAATTTTTCTGAACAATTTATCTATAAATGTGATAAAATAAAATGCACCACTGATATCAAGAACATTAATAGAGCCACTAGGAGTTTTTGTCCTTAAAGAACCACATACATCTGTATAAACACTGTCTAAGACATGCAATTTTCTAGACAAAGGAGGACTAGCAAATAAAACTCTATGTTATTTTACCAGCCAAACAATCAATAAAAGGGTTCATATGTGTACCTTTGAGGTCTAGCAATACCACTCTCTTGGAAAGAGCTTGTAGCCCCTTCTCGCTCATGTGTTCCAATCACCTATGTCACAACTCTATGCTGAAGTCTTTCTCTGTAGCATTTAATAGCTCACCACAAGCTTTGGCCTATAACTTGTATAAGATATGACATTTCTTTCCACTAGCCACAATAAGAGAATCCTTACCGAGCTTCTATTGCCAAATTTGCTATCGTAGTCTTCATCATCTAGCCTTCCAACTGAAATTAAATTTACTCTCAAGTAAAGTACATGTCTTACATCCTTAAGTACCAACTTGTAGCCAAGGTTGATATTTATATGGATATCACCTGTGCCAATGATGTTTGCTATGTCATAGTTGTCAATCTTTATAACATCAAAATTTTCAGACCTGTAAGTAGCAAAAAACTCCCTTCGTAGTGTAGCATGATAAGAAGCACCTATGTCAATCACCCACTCAAGATCCTGACACATATAAGAAAAAATTTCATTAGAAGGAGACAAAATCATATAATCACCACCTTGTACTATAGTTATAGTATTATCCTTTGACTATGTAGACTCTACTTATTTTCCTTTTTTTTCTTGCTCTTCTTAGGTTGCTTGCATTGGTTCTTATAATGTCTTTTCTCACCACAATTATAGTAAATAATATCCTTTTTTGATCTTAACTTGCTTCTACCATGCATGAACTACTTTTGTCCTTAGACTTTGACCTTCCTCTGTTCTTAGAGATAAGTGCCTGTGAATCATTTTGATATGTTACCGAATTCTTTCTTCTCAACTCCTCATTCAACAAACTGCTTGTTACTTGACTCATAGTGACAACACCATCTGGCGCAGAATTACTAAGGGAAACCATCAGTGTTTCCCAACTTTCTAGCAAAGAACTAAGAAGTTGTGCCTGCAACTCATCATCAAGAGATATTTTTATAGAGGATAACTGGTTAGCGATACTCTGCATTTTACTCAAATGCTCAGCAATAGAAGCACCATCTTTATATTTCAAGTTCACAAGTTTTCTGATCAAGAAAGCTTTGTTGCTAATTATTTTTTCTTTCACAGAGACCTTCCAACTTTTTCTAAAGAGAATATGTAGAACTTTCAGTAGAAATATGATGAAAGATATTGTCATCGAGCCACTATCGAATAAACCAAATTATTTTTCGATCTAACCTCTTCCACTCATCATCTGTCATAATTGCGAGCTTTGCACTATCCCCTACAAATGTCCATACAAATCTTTGCAATACAAGAGATCATTCATTCTTGGTTTCCATATTATCCAATTGTTTCCATTCAAGTTAATTATGTGAGAAACACTATCAGCCTCCATGTTCGAATACAAAATTAAATCACCAAAACCCTACTTTAATACCAATTGATGAGATATAAAGAGAAATAAACTTTTGTATATGAACAAATACTAGCATGTCATAACACGCAACATAATTAAATGGAAATCACAATCAAATAGAATACCAAGA
Source organism: Musa acuminata AAA Group (assembly GCF_036884655.1). NCBI lineage: Eukaryota > Viridiplantae > Streptophyta > Magnoliopsida > Zingiberales > Musaceae > Musa > Musa acuminata. Next base: position 33,677,572 of record NC_088332.1, on the reverse strand, counting down.
TTTATGTGAAAAATCCCTCCAACATGAAGGGTAAAAACCAAGGACAAATTAGAGATAATCCATTATAAGAATAATGAATATACTAATCTCAAAGTTTTTTGCCCAAAACCCAAGCAACAATCTCAAGAGAATAATTGGATACAAAGATTATGTCATTATGCACAATATCTAAATTCTCCCCCAAGTAATCACAACAAGAATCTACTATAGATCTGATCTAACCTAAAATGAGAACACTGCTTGGATGATTGAGAACAGTCTCTCTGCGTTGTCCTTATCATCTTCCATTTCCTTCTCTTATTTTTTTGCCCTTTTCTCTTCCTTTTTGAATCAAGTTGCTACTGTAATTTTCTACCTCGTTACGATAGTTTTTCTCCTTATTTTTGCAGCCACCACATCCTCCTTATTAGATCTAGGGTTAGGTTAAAAAATAGGAGTGGGCTATGGGCTATTAAAGCCCACTATGGGCTAAACTTATGGGCTGTCAGCCCAATAACATCAATTACGTGTTTCTTATGTACATATGACTGATTAATTAGTAGACTTATTCACGAAGCCTCTCGCTCGTAAATTATTTTCATTGCATCTGTTCAAAATCGGCATCCTTGATAGAAGTACCATCTTACGAGGGCATGATAGCAGATAAGATTTTTTCAACTGTATAAGAAAATCTTGCTAATTTGAAGAAAATCCTCACTATAAAGGAAGAACATATCAATGAGAAAAATAACTTATATCTTTAATTTCTATCATCTATCTTCTATAAAAAATGACATCTAAAGAAAATACTGTGCGTTCCAGTTCTTTAACCAGCCACAACTTATTGAAATAAATACTATATAATGCAGTCTCTTTAGATATGTTTTCATCTACAATTTATTGAATTAAGATTGTATACTCGAACTCGAAAGTGCTTTTTTGTTCACAACTAATGGGCATTAGCTTACCTAAAATAATAATAATAAAATATAAATATTTTCATAACTCGGAGAGAAATTATTAATGGAGTCGTCATTTCTAGATCACATCCCCTCAAGGCGATCAGAATTAAAAAAAGAAAAAAGAAAAATTGATCAAATCGAATCAATTGCCTCACATCCAGTTAGCTAATAAAAATGACATCATACGAAAAGAAAGTTCCCATGCAAATGGATTTTCTTTTCTTTTCTTTTTCTTACATTTATAGCAGTTTCAATAACGTCTTAATAAAAAAGAATGGTACTTTCATCTTCTGTGGTTAGCAGTCCTCTATAAATCCACCGTGCTCACGCTTGGAGAAGCATCACTCTCCTCATCACTATGTCGGCAAGAGAGATCAGATTTGGTAGGCATGCATTTGGTTCATCAGACAGATTTTGCAATCACTTCTTTCGAGATCAAGCAAATGTATGGCGAAGGTACAGCGCCTGGTTGTTCTAAGATGCATCACTCATATTATGATGTGGAACTTGATTTGAGAGTACCCTGTAGCACAATTATATGGAAGGGACGCAAGCTGGGACCAAGGAAAAGAAGGTCATGGGTCTTTTTTCTCTTCTCTTCTCTTTCTCTCTGAGGGACCAACTGGTGTTGCCAAGCCTAGGAATTTTTTTGGCAGATGAAGTGAAGGAAGGGTCGCATGAGAGCAGGAAATGAGAGAAAATAATAATAATAATATTATTATTATTATTATCCTAAGTTAGTCTTGAGGTGAAACCGCACACATCCCGACAGAATATATATGAACTCAGTATGTGGGTCGTACTTGGTAAAACAAATCACGAACGATGGTGATGAAACCACACTTCCAAAAGAGGTACGAGTTGATGATTGAGGAGATCCAGAAGAATGGAAGACGGGCGATTTCCAATGATGAGTCGGGGGGACGATGATCTATGATTGACGTGGTTGAATTGACATCATATAATTTGCGATATGTGGGAGTGCTTCCGTGAGTCGGATGTGATGAGGGGAATGAATCGAACGAATCGTTGGTGTGCAGCAACTGCGTCACCACGATCTTGATCAGCTGATTGGATGCTTGGCCCAGTCAAAATCTGCCAAACAACGTACGCTTATCCTTTCTCGAGGACGGAGCCTGTCCTTTTTAAGATATTATGAATCTATTATGAGATTTGAACGAATCTTCTATGCGATCTAGATGATCTTGTGTCAGATCTTCCTATCATCATCATCATCTTCTTCTTCTACTGGGTAACTTACAAATAAATTTTGATACAACCCATATACAACGAATATAAAATATAAAATATTTTTTAATAAAAATAAAATTTTATTTTATATAAAAAAATATATTATAAGTTTAGATAAATATCATATGGCATCTTAAAAATTTTAAAAATTATAGTAGCATCCCATCCCATGAATGAATGTTGAAATATATTATTGCTAATCCTAAAGTAACATCATCCATTTGGGTATTTGCAATGCAGCATCCATCCATCGGGATCAAATCGATTTGAATGAAATTATCAACCACTCATTCACATTTAAAATGTTGTATTTCAGAAATTAGCAGTGAATGTGAAATTCTACTATAAATGTTTACTGCAGGACCTCATGATTTAGATGGAAGGTCAGCTTCAACCAACGATAAGCGTGCAATCATAGAGGTGCTCGAACAGGCCACATTGGAATCATGCATGTGAAGGTTGCAGATAGCAAGCTAGCTGAGAACAGCAACATCAAATGTTAAAAAGGAACGGACCACAACGTTGATTGAAGCGGAATGGAACAGGAGTTTCTGCCGAGTTATTATGGGAGGTAACGTAGCCATGAGTCCAACCACTCCTTCCCCTTGCCAATCATTGCAGATGTGTTTGGGGCGTCGGATGGTTGCACGTGAGTCAACCCCGTGGATTTCATGCCGACACGGACAGCCACTAAATCACAGTACCGATCCAAGAAGGAGAGATGGTACGATACCTCAAGCTGCAGCATGTGGCTTGCTGGCTGTGATTTGTGAAGGAGAGCAAGTTGGAGAGACTGTTCATTTCCTGTATCATTGTGGCGGCGCTATCTTCCTTTCTCCGGACCTAATTAATTATTGCAGCAGCTCCGTCCATATCCCTTCCCCCCCCCCTCTCCCCTCCCCTCTACCTCAACTTAGTCGGTTCCTCGATTGTGATCCTAACGTCAACACCCTGCCGATTCCTTTGACGAAAATGCACTGCATATCCTTTGATATCCCATTGACGAACGTGTTCTTTCTGACAACCAGACACGCAAGTAGCAGCAGATGGATATGGATCGATGAACACACACACTCACACCCGCACCTTCAGCACATGCCTTCTTCGCCTGCAGCTTCACTCTCGACCGCTAAATTCCCGTCTTCCCCAAGTAAGTTCGAGATTTGGCCGTGTCTTCTTCTCGTTGACGTACTTTTCCGAACTGCTTCTGAAGACTTTTCCTGCAAACAATAATGCTTCTGCATAAGTGCATGTAGATATCTACATCTATGAATATCATTATCTTGTGGCGCCCGAAACATTATTTTTCTGAAACAGGTGGTGGGCATATGTATCGGTAGGTTGAACCATTCTGAGTTGGAACTTCGATGAGCTTCTCAGAAATCTATGGAACTCGATATGGAGCTACAACTGGAATACAGTAATTCTCATGAATGTAAATCCATGGCTGTCTCCAAAACTAGATCCAAGTCAGAACTGCTCCAAGTCGTACAAGTTTGCGTGCAGGGATTATATTCTGAAACTAAAATGTATCAACTATGCCTTGATACATGAAGGGCTTGTCTTTCAGGTTCCAGGGAGATGCTTTGCAAGGACATGCAATTGTTTCTAGCTGGGCGGAAGTCATATATTCACCTCTCTCTCTCTTTCTCACATGCGCACACACACATACACACACACGCAAATGCGTACAATGTATATAAATCCATAATTAATGGGCCATATATGCTACAGTTGTGGTGGCCGCACTTCGAGAGCATTCATTCAGGACCACTTAAAAGTGAAGATTTCTAGAAAAGATCTTTAATGAAACGCCTATAACGTGTTTCTTCCTTATATTTCATAACCTGATTTTCCCATCATTAGCTTCAAATCACAAAAAGAAGCAGCAAAAACATAGTTTATTGTCTTTTTTTTTTTATTCTTCTTTTCAGGTGGAATAAATCTTACCTATTATCAATACTGATTTTATAGATCAGAAATTTTACTGTCATCTCTGACGAGCAACTTCTAACTCTTCCTTTCTGTCATCCAATTGCTATATATATATATATATATATATATATATATATATATATATTACTGTGGTTGGAGAACTCCTTGAGAGTCGGCATTCTTAGCGTTAGCCATGCATGGATTGCTCCTTTATTTTAGATGGAGGAGATGTAGCAAACCCATACATACATGAAGATGGTATTTTGCAATATCATAGACTGTTGAGCCCTAGACTTAAAAGAACTAAAATCCAAAATTTATGTTGATAAATTATCGAGAAGAAGGAGGGTGTTTCTTTTGGACATTAATTTTGGGGATTCAAACTCATCACTGATCAATCCAGACTACGCTTGGTGACAATATTTGTTACACAAATAGTTCATACTCGTTGAGGCAGTAAACGACACATTAAGTGGGTCGGATTAGGAAAGCCACCGCTCTAGCAAGAAGCAGCACCATTTACCAGCATTTCCATGAATGGGGGAAGCGATCTATCGGTGAGGCAGTTGGTGTATATGAATGACAGCATCCTTATCCAATTTTTGCTCATCTCATGAACTCATCAGGGTTAAAGCCGTGGGTGAAGCGTGTGGAAAGCCTCGGTGGGGGAGATAGCGACGGCTTCACTCCCTCTCCCATGAAAGAGGGCCGATAAGCTCTCAGCGCTCTGTCAGCGGGCTGCCATTCACTATTTGCTATTTGCGGACCCACCGAAGATTTTTCTTCACTGGTTTATCCTGCGATGCAATCTCTATATAAGCAAAGGAAGCTGAAGAAGTCGCCTTGGGAAGACTGAAGGTCTTGTTTCGGAACAACATCAGGTACTATTTCTAAATACCTTGCAGGCAGCGTATGTCTTAGCATCCACCGGTTTATGTTCCAGTACTAGTTCCGATGCGTTGTTTCCATAAGCAGATAAAAGGGTCATCTCTTTGGTGAGTTGAAGGAAGCCAAACAAGTGTGTCCTCGAGAAGAATGGAGATCATGAGAAGCGTTTCAGAAGCACAGGAGGTCGATCAGGTACTGTTCTTAAAATCTTTTTGCAAGCAGTGCTTTCATGTTTACATCTCTGTTTGTTTCCGGAAAGTTGAGAATGGTTCTTTATTCAAAGGAGTAGCTAGCGGCTGTATACCACGTAAAAACGAGTTGTGGACGCAGACGGCTGTCAGTTCATTGGGACTTGGAAAATTTCCGATCCTTTCGTTTCCTCTTAATATGATTTTTCTCGATCCTACAATCTAATATAATATGATATAATATAATATAATATAATATAATATAATATACTACGGTGCCGATGCAGTGATATCCACGGACGTAATAAGCCTCACTCGACTGGGGTTTTGGGAGACGACATCATCTCGAAGCTACTACTGCTCCTACTTTTGATTCAGCCAACTAATTAAGTAGCAGAGTTCTTCATTCTTCGCAGTCAAAACTGACCCAAACCATTCGTTCTTTTTTTCTCGCTGAACAATTTCCTAATCTTCGTTCTGATGATGCTGTTCTTTCAAATCTAATCACCTATGTTCATTTCTTCCCGGTTTTCAGATAAAAAAAATATATATTCGTTTGAACTCGTATTGCCTGTCCGCGGGTGCATACCACATAATAGATAGACTAATATACCACATATATATATATGAAATAGACGTACAAAGGAAAGCAGATTGGGTAGAACTTTGTGTATGGCCAGCACATGTGGTTGCCTCTGTCGGACAGAGCATGTAAGGAAGCCACGTGCTTTGAAGTCGCCGAGAGGAGTAACGTCGCGTGATCGGCCATGTCCGTGCACCACGGCAGCCTCAAGTCCCACGTGGCGTCGGGTTGGGGCACAGAAAACCTTGAACTCGAGGATTAGGCGCAAGCAATGGCGGGCAATTATGAGGCGCATCCCTCAAACACGTTCCCCTGCAATGGAGATGCTAATGCGGCTTTTGGCTCCATCGATGAAGTCAAATCCAGCCTCTCATCTTTCTTTCACAACATCCTCCTACATCACTATCTTCAAGGAACCCTTGCGTTTACTGTTAACTCTCAAATCCTTTACATTTTAATATGGGGAGGAGGGTCTTTCGGTGTACATGCTACTACTCGTTACATTTCAGTAGTGCAATATTATCCTGCGTACGTTACGTCTTACCAACTCATGGTTCTCTAAGGAAGTGGTCCTGCCGTGTAAACGAGCCTGGTCTTACCACTTGCTACCTGCTAAGCACTCGGCTTCACACTATATATGCCTTCCTCGCAGGCTGCTGTAGATCACAGTGCAACCGTGATGGATTCTAATCCACCATTCTTTGCCACCTACAAGAGCCTCTTTAGCAGTCGAGCAAGTATGAACCACGAAGCCGAGTTACTGGCGGCGGAGTGCGACCTCCCGCTCGTCGACCTCAGCCGTCTAAACAGCAAGCTCGAGGCGAAGCAATGCAAGCAAGATATCATCACTGCCGCCACGGAGTGGGGCTTCTTCCAGATGGTGAACCATGGCGTGTCCAACAGTCTCTTGGCAAGACTGCGACGACAACAGGTAAAGATGTTTCGGCAGCCGTTCAAGAAGAAGGTCCTCGACTTCTCCGACGACAGCTACCGCTGGGGGACACCCACGGCGACCAGCCTGAAGCAGCTGTCGTGGTCGGAGGCGTATCATATTCCTGTGTCTTCCGCGAACAAGCTTGCAAGAACCAGCACCAACAGGTATTTCCTAACATAAACATGGGTTTCTAAGCTTTGATTTTTCAAAAAAATTAATTTCCTAAATGAAGTTCAAGAAATTCTCAGGTGAAGCGGAACATGAAATCTATCATACTTCAAGTTTTAATTTGTTATTACATCTCTCATTCTACTTTTTCTTTCTGAAAGCGTTCGTGGCCTATTAATTTTATTAACTTGATGAGAAATTTAGAATTTTAAACTATTAATATGTGGATCAAAACATATGTCAGTCATTTGACTTCTTTTAATCATATCTCACATATATATAAATAAATATTTTGAAATTATATCCAAGGAATATGTATAAATCAATAATGATCATATAAGAAACCGATTGACTGACCTTTAGCGACACAAAATCCTCAGCATCAAAGCTAAAAAGTCATTGCAAAACTTCTTTTGTCGTTAAAACTGAGTTTTAGGTTAAGGATGTTTTCTTGCCATTAAAAAAATAATAATAATAATAATAATAAAAAGCATTTTTTTACATCTCTATCTTTATGAGGTATAGTATAATAAGGACTTTTTGTCATGAATGCTATTCTGGACGCCGAACAGCACGAGTCCTAAATGCAAAATGTCGAGTAATTCTTCTGAAACTTTCATCGATCAATAGATGCGTGTATTGTGAAGTAACAGGGAATGGCTCGAATGGCCATCTCGTACTGCAACGCAGGTGTGTGATAGAGGAGTTCTCTGCGGCAATGGCTCAGCTGGCAAATCAACTGGTCGATACACTTGCAGAAGGATTGGGACGCGATGGCACGTATATCAAGGAAAACTGCACGCGCAATTCGTGTTATCTGCGACTCAACCATTATCCGTCATGCCCACTCCCCGGTGAAGTGTTTGGGTTGGTTCCTCACACTGACAGTGATTTCCTCACCATCCTGTGCCAAGACACGGTGTGTGGGCTGCAGTTGAACAAGGCTGGGAGATGGGTCACCGTCAAGCCTAATCCTAACGCGCTGATCGTCAACATCGGCGATCTATTCCAGGTAATAATACTTCCTAGTGATCCAACAACCCTTACGATTAATTTCCTGTAGTTAGATAGCTAGTTTCATCGGTACAGAGGAAGCAAGATGAAATAAGATCTCTCAATATGATAGTTTTAGGTTCAGGAAGTGGAAAGGGAGACAACAAATGAGTGCTGCAACAGTGAGACGTTTTGTGCTTCGGCAGAATCAACCAAGTGTTCATGCGATTGCCACACCAAAGCCTTTAACAAGACTATGCTGCTTTATGTAAATGCAGGCTTGGAGCAATGGCTTGTACAAGAGTGTGGAGCACAGAGTCATGTCGAATCCACACCTCGAGAGGTTCTCGGTGGCCTACTTCGTTTGCCCCTCCAAAGAAACATTGATCCAGAGCAGTGCACTGCCAGCCATCTACAGAAAGTTCAGCTTTGGAGAATACAGGCTGCAAGTTCAACAAGACGTCAGGCTAACCGGTCACAAGGTTGGGCTTACGAGGTTTCTCGCTTGAAGCGGATGAAACATAAAAGACTACAGCAGATGCAAAGTTTGTTCCACATTTCTTCTTCCTTCTTTTCTCCAGAGGGGTTTAGATTCTTAGTGTGTTCTTCCATATCAACCTTTTTTGCCAAGAATATTAGATTTCGAAATTGTCGTCCTAGGAATTAATGTGAATTTGTCAGAGAGCCAAATTCTACTGAATCTTTTTGCACACCATCGATCAGTTGGTCTTTGATACAGGTCAGAAAACCGTAGCTTAAATGTCGAAACAAGTGTAGGAGGAATGTGCTTTTAGTCCCAATAAATTGTTTTCTGTGTCCATTGTTGAAGATGTTTAGTCACCAAATGCACATTTTTAAATGGGTTGAAAGAATAGCTAACATGAACAAACACCACCGAAGAAATCACTACATTCGTGAAGAGGTTCATTTCTGCATTATTTTCCACCATGGAGCTATTTTAGATATCACATTTGTAAAGGAAAGAGACAGAGGCAAACTGGTATTTGCCACAAACTGCTTTGTGATTCACAAGAACTATATAAAGTTTGATCAAACAAGCACGAAAACACACCAGAAAAATGTCTTCACCACTCGAGAACGAGGAGATAAATCTTATCTGAATTGTACGATATAACCAACTGCTCGATCACTCTATCATCATTTATTGAGATCTATAATTATTGCCAAAACTTGTAAAGAGTGTTTGTAAAATCTTCACACCACACTAAAGAATGCATTCTCCAGTACATGAATGCGAACCTATCCATCTTCAGCATCGGATTGGCTGCATTGAATTAAAATCCAATAATGCATTAGCTCGATCAAATAGACAAAAAGAGAAAAGCTATCATCTTAGTATGACCACAGTGTGATGCATTTGTGGAGGCAGGTACGACAACCGATGCCTGGCTATGTTTTACTGGTTCATTCACAGATACTCCTAGTTTTGGTTAGAATTTCTTAACAAACAAAGGGACGATGCAATAAATAGTCTTAAAGCTTATACAAAGTGTAGTTTACTGAATCATACTTGCTTATTTAATCAATCTAAGCAGGAAGACATGTTAGGGTTTTGGACTTAGTTTGGTTGCAAACTTTAGAGGTAGAGAATTATTTTAAATGATGAGAGTTTAAGTATTGAAAAGAAAATTTGATCGAGAGGAATGCATGGGAAATTCTTACCTGACTTCAAAGCATGAACAGTTGCTTCTATCTTCCCATTCCAAGTTGTGGAACCATTCGGCATTTTCAAGTCCTACAACATGCACCTTTTTCAACTATTTTTGCACTTTGTAGGCCAATAGGGATTAGGGAGCCTCCTCCATTCGGAACAACCTCCAGCTTCAAATATTTCAGTGATGGTCAATCCAAAGTTCTGGCTCCTGGCTCTCTTTGGTAAGAAACAACTCAGCTTGGGCAACTCAGTGAGGAACACTCCTTAGCATGGGGAAAACCTCCTTTTATAACACAACACTATTCTCCTCTGAATAATCACCTTCATTGAGTGGTTATTTTTTATCTCCAATCTTTCTAAGTGTTGGAGCTCATGGTTACTTTTAATTTACTGATACCTTGACACCTTTAGTTTCTTCAAGTTTGTAAGAGTACCTGATGGTAGCAATCTCAAATAAGCTGAGTTCAATGTCTGTGAGAACAGAGAGCACAGTTTCGTGCAGCTAGCTACTTCTATCAGAGTGAGGTTCCGCAGGCTTCCACGAGGAACAGCTCCAGTGCAGAAGCTGGTTAAATTGGGCATGTTCAATAGTTTTACAGTTCGTAAATTTGGCAGCAAAATGGATCCTTGTGGAAGCCCTTCAATATTTAGTATTGCCTCCGGCCCAGCAAAATCATTAACAAGTTCTTCCAGACTTGAATGCACTCTCTGAAGTAATTCTTGCGGTAATATGACAATCATCTTTTTGCAACCTTTTAAATCAATAGTTCTTAATTTTCCAAATTATTGAGCCAGAAGTTGCCCCTGGCAGATCTGTTCCAGATGCTTCATGTTCCAAAGGTAGAGCTTTTCAAGTTCACCAAATGCGTTTGATGGAGTATATTGTGTTGACTTAAGAACACACTGCATTTGATGGCAGTTCACAACACATACCTCACACATGCAAAGCCACACTGTCCATCTAACTCTGCCAAGTCTGTGAGAGCCCAGTGGCAGTCATCTAGCCTTAATTCCTCGGTTCTTTTAAGAAAATGCTTGGCCCAATTCATTGATTAGCTCACTCCCTTTAGAAAGAAGTTTTTCTGGTGTATACAAGCCTTTGATTCCCAGTCATGAACATTATAAATAATGAAGTGGCTCAAGTCCTTCAAAACATTATGAGGAACAACAAGATGTTGAGAAAAATGTTGGGCCTCCTTGACAACAGCTCAAGTCTGACCAAGCGATACAAAGAAGCAACCTCCATAAGCAGAGCCTCACTCACATTGTAACCTTTCATGCAAAATTTCTTCCAATCGAGTCAGCTTATATATCAAGTTACCTGGCATCTCCAGTAAAGAACAATCTGAAATCTCCAAAAGTTTTAGAGTCACCAAAGTAACTATTTCATCTGGCAACTTACGGCTACGACAGTCCTGCAAGACAAGTATTCTGAGGTTCTTTAGTTTCCCAACCAAACCAATATCCCTCAGCTTTCTACATCTGTCTAGATGAAGCGTCCCTAGATTTGTTAAGCACTTCAATGATGAGGGTAATGATTCAATATCAGTGTCACTCAGATCAAGAACATTGTGTGCTGCCATCGTCTCAATGAATTTGCTTGGTACACCACTAGTGTTTGGGTGCATGTTCAGCAACAGAAAAACCAGCCTGAAACAATTTGGATGTTCAGGAATGACATGTGTATCATTGTACATAAGCGAAATTCTCTTGCATGCTTCCAGATTTTCAACCTCTGGCCAATCTCTCATTCCCAGTCCAGCTTTAACAAGGAAATGTTTGTTGTCCTTGGATGCAATGTATACAGCCACATCTTGCACCACGTCATGAAGCTTTAAACATCCCAACTTCAAACTATTCAGTATTAAACAAGAAGACTTCAGTTTCTCAACCAAAAAATGCACTGTCTCTCACATCCTCTAAAGTGACAACATCACTTAAAAGGCTCTCCCATACTGCATATCATGTAACTTCATCCTTGCTGATGTCGTAGTCCTCACGGAACAGGCAGCAGTAGAGAAACAACACTTTCAATTCAGCAGTTTTCAGTTGTTTGTAGCTCAGTTCTAGTGATTTGAACAGTTGTTCCTCCACACCTTCCAGGTTTGTAGGAATGGATTGCTTGAGTTGCGATAACACATCGTGCCAAGCACCTTTCTCCTTGTATCCTTGTAATGCCCTTCCGACCACAAAAACTGCCAATGGCAAACCACCACATGCTTGTGCGACCATTTTTGCAACATGTTCTATATCAGGAGAGACTTGGCAACATCTCCTGCCTTACTTTTGAAAAGTTCCCATGAATCTGCTTCAGACAAGACAGCACCTTCCACCGAGACATCAGTTTCCTTAACATGGCATAGGTCAAGTTTACGAGAGCTTAGTATGATTTTGCAGCCTGTGTGCTCTTCTCCACAAGGAATTCCAACTTCTCGTAGCTCCAACCTAGCCCATATGTCATCCAGCATGATCAAAATTTTATTCTCCTTCTTCATCCTACTAGCCAGCAAACTAATCGCAGTTTCACCAGGACCGAAGTCTTGCAAGCCCAGCTGATCAGCAATGCCATGTTGGATGTGAGCTATGGTTGGATTCTGTGATACCAGCACCTTTACAACAGCATCAAACTTTTATTCTTCATGCAGCCTTCTGCACAATTCTTCCATCAAGGTTGTCTTGCCTACTCCCCCCATACCATTATATTCCAATCGAGTGCACATTGTCATCAGCTGATGCATTCATCACCTTATCCATGGTATCCCTTGTGGAGCCAAAGGCCATAAAGTCTCCCATGGGCATGGGAACAATGGACGCTGAGTGCCATGGATGAAAAGTATTCTGGAAATTCATTTTGTCCAGGAGTTTCTTAGCATCAGATTCTATCTCGGTGGCCTCATTTCCAATCTTATAGTGGGATGACAAATTAGGAAGTCTCCTCCCAAATCATCTGATATCCTCTCCAATCCGGTTCTCAATCTCATTATATTGTTCCTCAAGTTCATGCACTTAACTTACCCACAAGGTGACTTCATCATAAATATCTTCACTTCTCTGCTCACCTTCCTCTACTCTTCGCTGTATACCATTCCTTGTGCTCCTCAAAGCCTCGATCTGTACTAAGTTTCTTGAATTTCTTTTTGTGAAATATAATATTGCTTGCATGGGACTTGCATTCTTTATATAAGTCCTTCAAAACATCAGTCCCAAATCCACCAAAAATTCCTCCACATAGAGTGAGACAGGGACAAACCATGACCTGTGCTGGAAGGACAAGAGTATGGCTGATTGGATTAACAGTGATGTCACTATAAGCAGTCACCAGATATCACTTTTATTAACAATGAATAATATTATTTGCAAATTCTTTAAATTATAAATGCTGATAACTGATTAAGCTTCAATTTCATTTTAATGTGAGGATTAAATGAAATAAAATTTCCAAATTAGCAGCCACCAGATAGCACTTTTTAGCTCTACATGACCTTTTCTTAAAAGAATTTGTGTGTGTACCCCTGTAGCAAATGTTTCATAATTGACCATTCAAAGTTGCAAACATATACAAGCTCCTCAAAACAGTGAGAGTTAGAGGTTGAATGCTTTGTTTTTTCTTTTTTTTTATACAAAGGAATGAATATATGTAATATTTGCAATTGGTAAATGATCCTTCTTTTGTTGAGGTGAGACTCTAAATATACAAATTATGAAGAACCTAGTGAAAGCTAAAACTCAAAGTAAAAAAGAAGGTAAAAGAAAAACCAAACCATGTAGACTAACTCTGGTAAAGCTTCTTCAAAAACAATATCACTTCATACTATTCATTATGTCTCATTTGGATAACAAAATTGTCTAGTTAAACAGTGGAACAGAGGCATTTGGCAGTTTTTTAGTCCTCATGTAAACAAAATTGTCTTTTAAATGGACACTTTTCTTGAGCACTATTTCTTTGGGCTTCAGCTCTTGATTCTCTTGAGCACTATTTCTTCTTGTATCACTTTTCTGTGTCCTTTAGGCAATTTCTGGAACAAAGACTTCATATTAACCTTTCTGACCCATCCGAATGGTGCATTGGTGATCAGATTTTTGAAGGCTCACAACTGGGGGGAGCCTGGATTGAGGTTGTCTGCTGTTAGTGCCACAGGGTTATGGTGGATTTGGAGGGCATGTAATGAGGCCCTATATGATAATTCTAAAATGACTGTTTCCAACTTATTTCACCTAGTCATTGGATCAGCCTTGGCTTATGACAGAGCTAAAACTCCTGATGGCAGTATACATGCGACTGTCTCTCGGAAGGTTTATTGGTTCCCTCCTCAGGTGGGATTGGTTAAGCTGAACTATGATGATTCGGTGGGAGGAGACCAAGTTACGAGTGCTGATCTTTCTAGCACGGGTTGTACTAGATCTCTTTCAATAATATAACTTTTATCTTTTCGGAAAAAAAAACACCAATGATGCTAATCTAATAATCACTGGATGCAGGTTTTTGGAAAGGGGGAGGTGTTGTACTGCGAAGCAATGGCTGTGCTGGTGGGACTCCAAGCCGTGTTGCCGGATGACTATCAAAAAGTTATTGTTGAATCTGACTCCGAGATCCTCATTTATGTGCTGTTACATAAATAACTTATTTCATGGCACACTAGGAATGCAATTTTCAGTCTGTGGGCGTTGTTAGATCTTTTTGATGTATATAGTCTCTCCCATGTGTATAGGAAAGGGAATGAAGCAGCCAATCGGATAGACAGACATGATAAAAACATGAGGTCTTCGTTTTTTTTCGAGAGGAGAATGACCCTCTCGGCCGGACCATTTGATATGCTCCATGCTAGAAATGCTTTTTGTAACGGTTTGATATAGTTAATCAAGTCTTTTTTGAAAAAAAAAAACAGTGAAATAGAGACTTACAAGCACTTTAGCTCTTCTTTCACATCAGGCTTGTTTGGGAGTTTCATGGGTAAACTAGAGACTAGCAAATAGGTTCCGTGTCTAATCAGAGGAGGTATACTCTCTATTCTGTAACCTGTTGTACATAACTCGCAAGTACTATACCCAATGTTAGTCCAGAAATTCTGATAGAACATTGGATCAATGCTACTTGTTTCAATTTATGAGATGTAAAAGGAAAACGACAAGATGGATCAGAGCGGTGTAGCAAATAAAAGCAATAAAGATGAAGAGGCCACGCCACCTCTCTGGCCCTAAACTTGTAAAATTCTACCTACGAAAAATCAAGCAAGCTTCAAATTGTTGAAGAACAACCATAAGGGACGAACAACACTTAACAGCAAGTGACAAATTCAACATAAAGCCCAGGCGAAGAATCAGGTGAAAATAATGGTCTGTTTGTTCCTGTTCTGAGAAACAAAAGAACTTTTTCCAGATCCTACTGTTTATATTTCCAGTTCAATAAGAATTAATTGTGACAGGCATGAGCGGGACAAGTAGATCATAGATCAAGAACACACAACTCTTTTAACTACAGAAAATGATAAGAGCAAAGAACGAAGATCGAGATCGAGATCATACATACCTTGACAATGGAGGTGTCTTCTTCAACTTCCAAGGACAGCAAGGGGCGGGCGATAAGGGAAGGCCAGCTTGTGTTTTTGCATTGATGTAGTAAGCTTATATTTTCAATAATGCTTCTCCGAATTCATACCGTCGTCCCTTTCCTCGGAAGGCTGCGGTGAAGATCCAATGTTTTGTCATTCTCATTATTATGTTATTTGTCTTGTCTTTTTACCTTTGAATATTTATTATTATAGCTGGAATTTGCTATTATATAATAATGGTTTTGAGTCATATTTATTTATATATCATGATCCAAGTTGTTATGTGCGAGATTCTAAGAACCAAGCAAAATCTCATCTTCTGCCACCAAATTGAGCCGTCCGGTTTTCCAGCGAACCAAGCGAACCGGAGACGACTCATAGCATCCAACGTTTCTGCTGTGGCTCTTACGACTAAAATACACAGAATGCGAAATATCAAAACTGACCAAAACTTTACAGGTCAAATAGATATCAAGTGGACAAAGATTGAGGGCATTATAGTCAATTCTCGAGAAACAAACCCGGTTGTTCTGAACCATCCGTCCACCGTCGCCGCCTTCTGGCGCTTAGCCGGGAGACTCACCGGCTGCCGCTCCATAGAAGGCCGCCACGAGCACCGTGGTGGTTCTCAGCCGCAGGGACGTGGTGGTGGCGCCGGTGAAGCACGGGCTGTCAAGTTTCCTTTACGGCGAGGTCAGTGTTTTTGTTTTGTTTTTCCATTTTTTATATATATATTTTTTCCTTCTGTCGTTTACGTTTTTGCTATTGCAATGCTTATTGTCTTCTTTCCTTGAGAGCTATTCTTCTTCTTCTTCTTCTTCTATTTTGTTTTTGTTTTTGTTTTGGCTGTGGCGATTTCCGTTCATTCATGAATTATTCCATGACTTATTGAGCATCGCTTGATTTGATACAATACACCCGGACAAGCTACGCGAAAAGAATTGCAATTTACGTTTACCACGATGAAATTGGGAGTAGAAATTTAAGGTTTGGTTTATTGTGGAGCACTCACTGCTGATGATTGAACCAAGTGAAGAGATAATGCAGGGGAACTGTTAGTAGGTTGCAAGTACAGAATTCTGGTTCTCCAACAGCTTTCGGTAAGGAATTGAAATCTCAATTTGGTGTTTTTTTCCTTGGAAAAGAGAACATATATACGCACTTAAGATGACAGCAAGAAAAAGTTGTTGCGTAGATTCTTCACTAAGACATGATAGATCATTAAAGAATCATCCCGTATGATGCAAGAACTATCTACTAGGGGGCTTGTTCGCAGCATTTTCCTCAATAACTTAAGTCTCTGAGCACAATGATCTTCCACATCGTCTTCCTTTCAATCCCAGAAGGAGTAGATCCATTTAAGAACTTGTAGATAGCTTCTGATATAGGAATTCAAGGACAGGAGCACAGGTTCATTTACCATGGGCATCAACCAAGCCAATCAAATTCAAAGCTATCAGGCTGTTAGAACCCTTACAGATTCTAAACTTGGGGTTGATCTCTTTAGGGGATCGGCCTCCTTGGAACTCTATAGGGGTTCCTCCCTCCAAGTTGCTGCTCAAAGGCTGCAGAAAAGATTCATCTATTGCTTATCAAAAGAGGTGGATTACATGACTATTTATAGGGCTTCTAAACCCTAACTCCTAATAGGACTCTTACTTAAGACTCCTACTTCTAACCAACTCCTAATAGGACTCATACTCAAGACTCCTACTTCTAACCAACTCCTAATAGGACTCCTACTCAAGACTCATATTCCTTTACAACTCCTTATTTTTCTCTAAGAAATAACCTCCTAACCCTAGCTGGCCACTTCACCTCTTTAATAGGGGTCGACTTAGGTAGGTTTTACATGAATATCCCTCTCAATTAGGACTCTCCTAGCTAGAGTCCTAACAAACCCGCCCTCTTCAAATCAGCCTTGTCCTCGAGGCTGACGATTCATGAATTTTGGGAATTTGATCTTCAAGTCATCATAGTTCTCCCAAGTGGCATCTTCTGTTAGTAGGTTTGCTCACTGTATTAGCAATTCAGTAGTGGATCGTCGTCGTCGAATCACGATCCGTCGATCAATAATGGCACTTAGCTTAGTCTGAAGTTCTCTTTGGGTAGTCATATTTGGTGGGTGGCTTTGGGCTGTCTCCAAGCACCTATTTACAACTTCCATCTGGCCGTCGGTTTGTGGGTGATATGTCATACTCCTTTTCAATTTAGTACCCTGCATATGGAATAACTTTGTCCAAAATCTGCTCGTGAAGATGCAAGTAGAATTTATTATAAGCACAATGCGTCCCTTATAGTGTAATTCTTTTGAGTCCTAATTGTAATGAGCCATGGGGCTTGGTGCTTCCTCCAATTTTTTTATAATCTTACTAGTCTCTGAATCTTCCTGTCATTCCATCTTAATATCCTTAAGAAAGTCGTTGGTCGGAAGTGAAACGGCCAAAACTTCAACTTGCTCGGGTAGCTGCGAAAGCGCATATGCTAGAACATTCTCTTTCCCCTTTTTGTAAGTTATTTCATAATCAAATCCAAGAAGTTTTGTTACCCATTTTTGCTGCTCAGGGGATGATATCTTTCGCTCCAAAAAGTACTTGAGGCTTTTATGGTCGGTTTTAATTTGAAATCGTCGACCAATCAAGTAGGGTCTCCACCTCGTTGCTGCGCGCACAATGGCGAGCATCTCCTTATCATATATTGACTTATTTTGATGGGAGGGAGATAATGCCTTGCTAGTGTATGTGAGTGGTCGACCATCTTGCATAAGAATTGCTCCGATTCCGACTCCAGATGCGTCGGCCTCAATAATGAAGGGTCGGTTGAAATCTGGTAGTGTTAGCACCGGCGTCGTCGTCATGGCTGCCTTAAGTTTGTCGAAGGCAGTGGAAGCTCTGTCCGACCATTGGAAGACATCTTTTTTCAGAAAGGAAGTAAGTGGTGCACTGATCTCTCCATAGTTTTTCACGAACTTGCAGTAGTAGCCTGTTAAACCCAGAAAGCCATGCAGCAATTTTATGTTCCTCGGGGTCAGCTAGTTTTGCATTGCTCCAATTTTGAAGGGGTTTACTACCACACCTTCCTCTGATATGATATGCCCAAGATATTCCACCTTCTTTTGAAGAAAGCAAAAATTCATAGTGGTTGTTGTGTGTTCAAAATGTGGTTTTCGGTATGTCTTCTTCGCATACTCGTATTTGATGATACCCGGATCAAAGGTCCAGCTTTGTGAAGATTTGTGCTCCCTTAGCAACTCATCTACTACTGGAATAGGGTATTTATCCTTGATAGTTATGCCATTGAGAGCTCGGTAATTAACACATAATCGCCATATTCCATCCTTCTTTCGTATGAGGAGCACCGGTGAAGAGTAGGGGCTGCAACATGGTCGAATAACTCCTGTTTTGAGCATATCTTTTACAATCCTTTCTATTTCATCCTTCTAGAGATGTGGATACTGATATGGCTGAGCATTTGCTGGAGATTTGCCTGGAAGAATCGTTATACAATGATCATGCCGACGGGTAAGAGGTAGGTTGCGCGGTTCGTCAAATATATCTGAAAATTCAGCAAGCAAAGGAAGTAGATTTGGATCTTCAAATTTTGTTAGCTCTCCCTTAGTTTGCTGCTCAAGTTGTACCAAAAAGCCGCTACATGCTTTATGCAAAACCTTCTCCATTTGTTGTGTGCAAATCGTCGTTACGTCGCCCTCACGTTTCCCGTGCAGTATCACCTGTTTCTCCTTACTGTAAAATTTTATAATTAGTTGCATAAAATTCCAAGAAATATCACCTAATGTCATCAACCATTTAATTCTGAGTATGGCCTCATGATCATCAAGAGGGAGGAGGAAGAAATATGCAATTATCTCTTGGTCCTGCAGCAACAGTTTCACCTGCGGGCACCTATGATCACACTTCAAAATCCGTCTGTTGGCGACCTTAACGACAAACCTGTTGCAAATCTCAATAGGTAAGTTCATATGGACAACAACCTTACTATTTAGAAAGTTATTAGTGCTGCCCGTGTCGATGAGAACAGCGATCGGTTGTTGTTTGAGAAGGCCTCCAACTTTCATCGTTTGCAGGTTTGAGTAGCCAGCTAGTGTATGTACCGTAACTTCGGTCGGTTGTGGCACTTCTTCTGCATCTTCTTTTTTATGTTCAAGGCTCTCTTTTGGATGTTCAATGACCTCTTCTTCTATCGGTTCAATCATAAGAAGTCCCCCTTTACTACAGCGATGCTCACGGCTCCACAACTCGTCACAATCCCAACATAACCCCTTCGCATATCGCTCCCGAAGCTCTTCTCTTGTTAACCTCTTTGGTGTAGGGACTTGGTCGACAGTAGGGGGGGCTAAGGGCTTCAATATTATTGGTTGAGGAGCAGCCCTAATCCTCCGAGCTTCATGGTTCAATTGCTCCTCTTGATGCCGTGCGAAAGAGATGGCTGCCATAAGCGTATACGGTTGTTGCGCTTTAACTTCTCCTCGGATCTCCGGCTTCAAGCCCTCAATGAAGGTCCTCAATAGCTGTTTTTGCGACCAATCATGAGTTTGATTAGATAACCTTTTAAACCTGGTTTGGTACTCTTGAATGGTAGAGGTTTGTCGGATCTTTGCTAGTTGTCCGTCAATATTCTCGTAATCGGTTGGTCTGAAGCGGATCAGCAGTCCTTCTTTGAATTTTCGCCATGAAAGGACTCCATAAGTATGTTCAAACTAGTCAAACCACTGTATAGCATCCCCTTCAAGATGTATAGCTGCAATTTTCACCATAGATGCATCCGCGGTTTTATGGTACCGAAAATATCGCTCCGCGCGCGAGATCCAACCAATTGGGTCTCCTTCTTCCCATCTAGGGAAGTCCACTCTCATGCATAGATAGTTGAGGTTGGTCATAGAGCTTCCCCTCTCTTGGAAGTCATATCTTCGGGCTTGGTGTGATTGGGCAAAGCTCTCTCCTTGATGTGATTTCTTCGGGCTTAATGGTCGGCTCAATCTGAGTTCGGTAAAGTACATCCGAATCTTATCCTCTATTCGTGCCTCCAAGGCTTCGAATTTAGCATTGATTGCCTTCTTAGATACCATTGTATATGTCTTCAAATCTGTGATGTTAAGATCCCTCTTTTGTTGTTGGGTTAAAGGCATGTATTTGTTGAGAGAGGTGATGGTCGAAAGGGTTGGTGGATTGGTGGATGTAGGCTACGGTTTAGGCTTGTTTTGTTGCTGTTTTGGGTGCAGTTTGAGGGTGTGGTTTGGTGGGGTTTTAGGGCTGTGGATAAAGTTTTGAGTCTGTGGTAGATGGCAGCAAAGGTTTGATAGAAATCAGTGGAAGTTGCAGCAAGTATGTGTTGTCTTGTAAGAATTGTCGTCGAAGAAACAGCGTCTTCTCAACGAAATTTCCACCGAAAACTTAAGAGAATTGAGGAGGGAATTGATAGCAAAATCACAGTTTATATGACAGCAAGGAAGACTAATTTAGTCAAGAAAATTTCGGCAGTATAACAGGAAGAAAATTGGTGCAAGTTGCGATAGTAAAATTCTCGTCGAAAAATTTCAATGGCTTACGATGAAAATTTGCAGCAACACAAAATCATTTTTAGAGATGAATTCCTCAATAGATCAATCTTAGATAGAAGTCAAGATGATCTATGAAGTGTATAAGAAATTTCATTCAAAAAAGATTGTAAATAGATGGGTTAAAACAACAATATGCGGCTGAAATTTTCTGCAGCACAGATTTTTAAGTATAGCAGATTGGACGTAAAAGATCAGTAGTTTATATTGAGAATTTTTTGATGAAACCAAAGGTAAATCTACTATTAGGAAGTGTCAAAGCTATCATAAAAATTTCGTAGAGATTTGGATAGAAACAACGTAGTATCAAGATCAAACAAACAGTGCTATGCGGCTGAAATTTTACGGTGCAGATTTTCTAGTATAGCAGATTAGATGTAAAATATCAATGGTTTATATTAAGAATTTTTTTGACAAAACCAAAGGGAAATCTGCTGTTAGGAAGTGTCAAAGATATCACAAAAATTTTATAGATATTTGGATAGAAAAAACATAGTAGCAAGATCAAACAGACGGTGCTATACGGTTGGAATTCTGCAATGTATCTTTCGTCGTAGAGATGAAAACTTTATGACGAAAAGTTTATGCAGCAATATAGGAATAATTTTTTTTGGATTTTCAAATAAGGATAACTAAATTGCAGCAGCAGTAAGGTAAAAAAACCAGAACCTGTTGCAATTCACGGGGAGATCAAAGGATGATCCGTGGTGGTGGAGATGATGGCGGAATTCGGCGACGATCTTTTAAGCAATTGTGAGAATTGCTTTTGACGGTTGTGGAGAGTTGATGGATGGCTGTGGAAGGGCAGTGAGACGCCAAGAACGCTGCTCTGATACCAGGTGTTAGAACCCTTGCAGATTCTAAACTTGGGGTTGATCTCTTTAGGGGATCGGCCTCCTTGGAACTCTATAGGGGTTCCTCCCTCCAAGTTGTTGCTCAATGGTTGCAGAAAAGATTCATCTATTGCTTATCAAAAGAGGTGGATTACATGACTATTTATAGGGCTTCTAAACCCTAACTCCTAATAGGACTCTTACTTAAGACTCCTACTTCTAACCAACTCCTAATAGGACTCCTACTCAAGACTCCTACTTCTAACCAACTCCTAATAGGACTCCTACTCAAGACTCCTATTCCTTTACAACTCCTTATTTTTCTCTAAGAAATAACCTCCTAACCCTAGCCGGCCACTTCACCTTTTTAATAGGGGTCGGCTTAGGTAGGTTTTACATGAATATCCCTCTCAATTAGGACTCTCCTAGCTAGAGTCCTAACACAGGCGCGCGCGCGCGCGCGCGCGCACACACACACACATATTATTTTTCTATCATATATTTTTATTAAACTGCTTAGCTGCCAAAGTGACCAGTTGGGTTTTGATGACACATTAAATTTGTGAAACTTGTAAATACTCTTATACCATCATAACTGCAGTGCTGTATCGGAGACCACATTAAACACAGCAGATTGCTCTTGCTGTGTAAATATGGTGATGAATTTATAAATCATCACATTGTTGGACTATAATTCATATGTGAGATGGAAGATGAAATAGACTAGAGAGAAATCCTTCATTGCCCAGGATTAAAAGTGTTGGACCACAAATTGGACAATGTAAGTTTTTGAGTTGTGATTGTGTCCGACCAATGCACAATGCCTTGATCGGTTGTAATGTGTTGCTTGTAATATGTTGTTTTTCCACTTTAAGTTTGTGCTTGCTTCTGGCTTTAGTTGTACTCTTAGTTTTTTCAAAAGTCCTATTTGTAGTCCCTCTCTTTGATGATGTTGTTATTGGTCCTACCACTGATGATGACTCATAAAAAGAAGTAGCTAGAACTTGGTGAATTTTTTCGTCACCTTGAGATTGGGACATATAGCCTATCATTGTTGACTAACAGTTTGGTGGAAACATATGTATCTTTCCTTCATTAATTTTGACCAATATATTTTTATTGAGATAAAAAGAATATAACTAATGAGAAATCATGATCAATCTAATCGTTTTCTAGCATTGTTAAATCTACTAGAGAATAATGGTAAAAGAATCTGGCACATCTCTCTGTTACAATTTTTTTCGACACTAATTTTATGAATTTGGATCAGAGATGTTCTTAGGTTATGCTTAGCTAAACTGATTTATGGGTTTGCTGAGCAGTCCTGGCCGCAGCTCTTATAGATAGAAGTTAAAAATTGGGTTGGGTTAGCTAACCCAATTTGGATATTCTTCTTACTGCATAGAAGTTATATTTTTTTCATGCAATATCTACAAAGCAGGGTGACACAGCCAAAGATGTTCAAGTCTATGCTTGCTTGTTGCAAGCTGTACATATCCGAAAGCAGAAATCCCACTTCTCTAGCATTGATTGAGCAAGCAGCTAAAGCATATCCAGAAGCTGTTGTAATCAATAAATTCAAGGATGAGATTTACAATAGAGTTGGATATACACTTGTTTCACCTCTCACCACGGACTCATTGTCTGATGTAACCCCATTGAGTAATGCTGTGTTTGAGATGGTCAAGGCAGCATTTGAGTCTATTGATCTTGAGACGCACTCTGGAACTCATCCCCGACTTGGAGTCGTCGACCATATCTGCTTCCATCCTATGGCAAAAGCTTCCCTGGACCAAGCTGCTGGGATTGCCAAGTCTGTGGCTGCTGACATTGGCCACAAGCTCCAAGGTTCACAATGCTTCTTTTCTTGACATTGAATTTATCATAGTCTTGGTTGAAGAGCTGTTTTTACTGTTTGTATCAATGTTCTTGCTAAGTGATCTTCTCTGTGATGGAATGCAGTGCCGACATATCTATATGGAGCAGCTAATGAGGGAGGAAGGACTCTTGATTCAATAAGAAGAGAGCTCGGCTACTTCAAACCCAATTCAGATGGAAATCAATGGACAGGTGGGTTGAGAGCAGAAATATCAGGATTGAAGCCTGATGCAGGTCCTCTTCAGTCTTCACTAGCCAAAGGTGTGGTGGTCATTGGGGCCACACGGTGGGTTGACAACTACAATGTGCCAGTCTGGTCTACTAACATCGAGGCTGTTCGTAAGATAGCGAGGAAGGTAAGTGAGCGAGGAGGAGGACTTGAATCAGTGCAAGCTATGGGTCTAGCTCATGGTGCCTACTGCACTGAAGTGGCATGTAATTTGCTAAATCCAAGTATCACGGGAGCAGATCAGGTACAACACCAAGTTCAGAAACTTGCATCGGAGGAAGGATTTAAAGTAGGGGAAGGATATTTTACCGATTTTTCCCAAGAAAAAATCATTGAGATGTACTTCGAATCTATCTCATGTGATTCAACTTGAAGATAATCAACAGACAGTGGGGTGATCTATCGGCTGTGCTTTGTGCCTAAGCCTTTTTAAATAATATATTTATAGTTCACTTTTGACAACTCGTGTAAATTGATGTCTACTGAATGGATTTCACATATTTTGAAGAGACATTTTTGGGGGAGGTGATGCTTGGTAAATGTTCATAGTGTGTTTTGGATTAGAACTGGGATTTTGGCTTCTTTGGTTACAGTAAATGCCTGTTCGAGTAATAATATGCACTTGTCATCCCTCAAAATATTATCAAGGCTCTATGACCATCACAGTGCTATTAATTCTCTCACAACTATTGTTTTCTCCACTATATATATATATATATACAAGGGACAAGAACGCTGCAAACTAAAGTCATTTCTTTAGGTTATGCTGGATTTTGTGGCCTTTATAATTTGATAAGATATATAATAGTCAATAGAATAGAAATCATTAAAGTAGGATTTCTTAAGAAATAACCTGGATGGGAGAAAATATCCTAATATCTTAGATCTGTTTGATCTGAGATTTGTTGGATCTATCCAATTATATAGGGCCTCCTCCCATCAAGATTATCTCCTAACTAATCATTTTTTGGATTTCTATTCTATTAGCTAAAAATTTTTAACAATATCTAATTAGTTATATTATATATCTTATCCAATTATAAAGGGCCACAAGATCTAACATTCTATCATTTGACCCATTAATTGATAAGATATAAAAGAAATATTCAAAATCAAAATAAACAAAATAAAATTTGTTTAAAAAATAATATTACCTAATTGGATTCCAAAGAATTTTAAAAAATATTTTATACATGATCATGAATTTTAAAACAAGCCAATAAGTCAAATAAACATAATAATACTATATTAATTCCAACCATCAATACGAGTCATAACGGTTGTATTTCATCAATGTCATACTCCCTTCTGTGTACCACAACATTGTTAGACTTTCCTAATATAGTCTATAATGACCCTTGTAATTTGTCTTGTCAAGACAATCCTGTTATTACATTCAATTATAATATGTATAAACATAAATGTAAATATGATAGCAGAAACAAATAACTTTAATTAAGAAAGAAGAATGTTAATAGCATCAACATAAACATGCATCACCATATCTTTTATGACTTGCTCACAAGCCCCGTTCTAAGAACATGTTCTTTAAATATTTTACACTGTAAGACTTTTATCAATGGATCAGCAATCATCATAGTGATGCTTAGGTTATCAATTGACACTTGTTGTTTCTGGACTCTTTCTCTAACTACCAAGTACTTTATCTCAATAAAAACTATTGTGGTGTTATCACAAAATATCTTCAGCGCCCTAGCAATTAAGTCGACCACACCAAGTCCTAAGATGAAATTTCGTAGTCATAAAGCTGATTTATGGCCTCAAAGCATGCCACAAATTCAGCTTCTATTATTAATAATGTAATAAGCGATTGCTTTGCACTTTTGTAAGAAATTGCCTCATCGGTTAACATGAATACAAATTCTGAAGTGGACTTTCTACTGTCGAGACAATTTGTAAAATCAGCATCTGAATATCCTATCGCTTCAAGCTGATTTGATCTCTTATATGTGAGCATATAATCTTTCATCCCTTGCAGATATCTCATTACTTTCTTTGTAGCTTTCCAATGTTTCATTCCTGGGTTGCTTTGGTATCTTTCCAATATTGCAACTACAAAACTGATATCTGGTCTTGTACAGGTTTGAGCATATAATAGACTTCCAACTGCGCACCCATAAGGAATATTCTTCATTTGATTTTTTTCTAAGTCATTTTTTGGACACATGTTTTGACTGAATTTTTTACTAGTAATAAGTATATCATTGGCTGAGCAAAGCTACATATTAAATCTCTCTAAGATACGATTAATATATCCTTTCTGAGACAATCCTAATAATCCTTGAGATCTATCTCTGAATATCTCAATACCAATAACATAAGCTGCCCCATTCATATCAACCATCTTAAAATTCTTGTTGAGAAATATCATGGTTTCGTGCAATAAACCAAGATCACTACTAGCAAGTAAAATATCATCCACATATAAGACCAATATAATAAACTTGCTCCGACTTACCTTCAGATATATACACTGATCAATAGTATTTTCTTTAAATCCGAAAGAGGTAATGGTATTATGAAACTTTATATACCATTGTCTAGAAGCTTATTTAAGGTCATAAATAGATTTTAAGTTTACAAGCCCAACCTTCTTTTCTCTTTTCTATGAATACTTCAAGTTGTTCCATATAGATTTCCTCATCCATATCCCCATTCAAAAATACTATTTTCACATCCATCTGATGCAACTCAAGATCATAACGAGCTACTAATGCCATGACGATTCTCAATGAGTCATTTTTAGAAACTGGAGAAAAAGTTTCATTATAGTCGATGCCTTCTTTTTGAGAAAAACCTTTAGCCACAAGTTTGGTTTTATACCATTCGATATTGCCCGTTGAGTCACGTTTTGTCTTAAAGACCCATTTACAATTGACTCTTTTATAATTATTGGGCAATTCAACAAGATCCCAAACACTATTATGGACCATTGATTTTAACTCTTCTTTCATTGCATCATACCATTTTTAGAATCGTTACTTTCTATGGCTTGTAAAAATGATAAGGGGTCTCTTTTTATTCCTATATTATAATCTAATTCTTGTTGATATACCACATAATCATCAGAAATGATATATTTTCTTTTCCTTTGAGATCTTCTCAAAGCTACCAATTGTGATTGTTCTACAAGATCATCAGTGACGACATCAATATCATGTGAGAGTTCTTCAATGTTATTTTGTTGTTCACCCTCATCAATACTTTCATTGATTTGAGGAACAACAATTTCTTGAATAGGAGATGATATGAGAGAATTAACCTGAATCTCCTTAATATCAAAATTGATCCTCTGAGATTTTTCACTCTCACTGATTTCGCCATTTTCTATAAATTTTGCATTACTAGATTCTTTTATTCTCATACTATGATTAGGGTAATAAAATATGTATCCCTTGGATTTTTCTGGATAACCAATAAAATATCATGAAATAGTTCTTGGATCCAATTTCTTTTCATGTGGATTGAATACTCTTATCTTTACATGATATCCCCAAATATGTAAATGTCTTAGACTGGGCTTCCTACCAGTCCATAACTCAAATGGAGTTGATGGAATTGACTTACTAGGATTCCTGTTCAAGATGTACATAGCTGTCCTAAGAGCTTCTCCCCACATCGACTCAGATACAGATGAATAACTCATCATGTTCCTAATCATATCCATAAGAGTCGATTTCGTCTTTTAGTAACACCGTTCTACTGTGACACTCCTAATCATATCCATACGAGCACAAATACCTCGTTGTTCTAGGAATCTAGCAAAAGGACCAATATTGTGACCAGATCTATCATATTTGTCATAAAATTCACCACCCCTGTCAGATCTGATAATTTTAACTTTTTTAATCTAATTGTCTCTCGACCTCATTTATGTATACTTCAAGAGTATTAACGACTTGAGACTTTTCATGTATTAGATAAACATAACCATATATGGACATGTCATCTATAAATGTGATGAAATATTTTTCTCCACTAAAACAAGGAATATGGAGTGGTCCACAAATATCAGTATGAATAATCTTAAGGAGTTCTTTACTTCTTGTGGCATTTTTTTTATATATATGTTTAGTTTGTTTTTCCTTAATGCAATCTATACAAAGATCAAAATCTGTGAAGTCTAAATGTTCCAAAATATTATCCTTCACTAATCTTTCAATTCTTTCCTTGGAGATATGCCCCAATCGTCTATGCCACAATATAGAAGATCTTTCATTATTGAAACTATGTTTCAATCTAACACTTAATTGTAGGGTCATTAATGTCTTTGCAAACTTAAGATCCAAATTAATTCTGTACAAACTATCACATATAATTTTAGAATCAACTTTTATTGAATAATAAAACATACTAAGTTTACCACTACCAAAAGAAAGATAATATTCTAACTCATCAATTCTAGATAGAGAAACTAAATTTCTAGAAATAGTACGAACATAACATGTGTCAACAAGATCCATCAGGTGACCTGTCTTTAAGCGTAGACGATAAGTTCCCACTAATATCACTTTCGCTTTAAGACGATTTCCCATAATGATGAATCTTTCATGTTCTTTTAGTTTTTGAATTGAAAGAAATCCCTACATGTTATTGGTAACATGAGTTGAAGCACCAAAATCAATCTACCAAGTATTAGAAGGAACTTCTGTAATGTTTGATTCGAAACATACAAAGGTCGAGTTAATACCTTTCTTTTCAAACCAAGTCTTGCGTTTAATGCCGTCCTTCTTCCCATGTCCTTTCTTACCATAAAAGAAGCACTTTATAGTAAAGGCTTTCTTTTCATTAGTCTGTTTAACATTTCCAAACCCGACAAATTTCTTTGATGGATAATACTTTAATTTTCTTTTTTTATTACCAGCTTCTTGAGTAGTAGTCATGACATTATATGAACTTTCCTGCCTTAATCTCAATTCTTCCTAAACACACATGCTAGTTAACTCATTCAAGTCTCATTTATCCTTATTTGTATTGTAGTGAATCTTGAATGAGCAAAACTGAGAAGGAAGAGAATTGAGAATAATTGTACGAGAAAAGACTCATCAACATTCATGCCTAATGTTTTAAGTTTTGCAGTTTTGTCAGCCATATTGAGGATATGATCCTGAATTTCTCGAGTGCTATCATACTAGTCGTAGTCAATTCTTTCATTAATGTGCCAGACAATGACTTATCAGTAGAGTTAAATCTGTCTTCAATAATATTTAAATATTCATTTGCGCTAGTTGTAATTGGTAATGAAGTCTTTATGTTATTTGCAATTGTTATTCTTATAAACATTAAACTAAGCCTATCAGATTTTTCCCAAGCCTTTATTTTATTAACTTGTTCTACGGTACTTTCATCAGTCTAGTCGGCTTTTCAATAAGCAATGTTAAATCAAGATCTAATACACCTAGTGTAAATTTCACATACTCTAACCATTCTGAATAATTTGATCTAGAGAATACAGGAACACTAGAAGCATAAAAATGTATGGGCGGAAGTACCACTGCAAAAATATAGAATAACATTAATGCTTTGAGTTTGTCAAAAATTGATAAACTATTGATATCATCTATATTACACATTTGGGTAAAATATTGATATATCTAGTGTTCACTCAAGAACATTTATGGAGGACTGATACAATCATTGTGGAAGAGTATTGTTACTTTTGGGTATACAATCTTAAACTATAAGGATATCCAAAACAGTATCATCCTACTCTATCACATAATTATTTAAATTAGATTATCCTTTAGGATTATCTAATTTCCTAATTATATATGTCATTGTGAATATTATTTCCTTAATATCATTTAAGACTAATTTCATAATATTATTTTATAAGTCATTAGTCTAGGTCACTTTAGTGGCTATAAGACCAATGCAATAACATAAAATAAAATTTAAAATATTCTATAAAAGATAAAACTTTTATTGTAATTTATATCAAAAAAATCTATTATTCCAGGACACTTTGCCAACTACAAGTCAAATAAAACTTAGGGAGATTAATTACAAATAATATTCATCAATTTTTTTTAATTTATGTTAAACAGTTCAATAATAGAATAACAATCATAATAATTATTGAACATTAATGCTAAGTAGTTCAATAATAAAATAATAACTATAATAATTATTGAACATTAATGCTAAGTAGTTCAATAATAGAATAATAACCATAATAATTATTGAACCCAAAAGAAAACTTATATGATAATCATGATAGCATATAAATCATGTCTTCATGTGAAAAGTAAATATTATTTCATAATTTCAAATATATACATGTGAATAAGTAAATAAAATTTCAAGAACAATAATTGAATTTTGATTTTATTTACCACATGTATAATCAATAATTCATATGAGAAAACTATAAAACTAAATCATAATTTATAGTTAAAAAAATAAAGATTAATTCCAATCAAATAGTCAAAATAATTCATACTCCATTTTGTATCACAACATTGTTAATCTTTTTAAATAGAAAGAGAAAAGAAAGTATCTAGTTTCCCTTTGTAGATTAATAGCGATCTTGGATTAAAAACGATGCCTTACAGATCAAATAAGATCTCTGAACAGATGACATTAAAACGTACGTATCGTTAAACTAGATCTAAATATTTGATTTTAATTTTGACATAAAAATTATTTTCATATTTAATATAACATATTACAGTTTTGATGCTTAAACATGCATCTCATTCTGATTGGAATCGTAAGTTCTCTTCTTTTACGAGTTGAAAGCTTGACGAAAAGAGCCTTCTAATTGCATATACAACGTATAATACAATCAGCACACAAAGCGCACTCATACGAGGAAAGAAAACTGGATATCTGTGGCAACAGAAAGGAAAATAAAAAGTAACATCCACAACATAACGTTTTTCTCTCTCTCTCTCTCTCTCTCTCTCTCTCTCTCTCTCTCTGAGCAGCTCTATCTATCTACAACTCGTCTCTTTCTCATTCTAGTACCATCTAAGTGTCCTTTCAGCCTTCCATTTTCCTTTCTCTTTTGTCTCCTTCCATGAGCTTTATTCTACTTTACAATGGTGGCGAAGTGCACATCACCAGCCATGCTCGTTAGCACTGGTCACCTTGCCCATGAACAGCGTGAAGTACAACAGTATCAGTGTTCCCATACTTGACCTGCACAATTAAAATTCACACACATCAAGCCTGGTTCTAAATTCAAAAAGAAAAAAAAAAGGGTGGATACTCCTCTTTAAACACAGTCAGATTCCACAACAGCTTTGATGACAGTTAAGTGAACCCACATATATTACATACTTTCCAGAAATTGAAGCTAAGTCTATCTATGCTGACCAGCAATAATAATATAAACATTAAAATTATAATCATACTTCTATTATATAAAAAATTAATATTAATAATTAAAATTAAATAATCATACATCAAAGTTTAAATATACATATCTTTCGATTTCATTTAGAAAACCTTTATTTCATCTATAAATATAATATAATATTATTAACTAATTTGTAAGAAGAATTAGACTCATTTATACTATTTTCATATCACTATTATAAGTTTTTTGGTGATGTTGTCTACTTATAGACGAGAGCAAAAGATATAAGATAAATAATTAAAAGAGTATCTCTCATAAAGGTATCTCCTAATGAGTCCTATTATAAGAGAATTTTCTTTTTATTGATCGATAATCATAATTAGAATCAAATCATATCTAAGATATATCTTAAATAATTAAACAAAACAACATAAACTAATATTCTTATACTTGATCCATTAATTGATATGATATAAAAAAAATAAAATTAAAATAAATAAAAGAAAATTTTATTTAAAAATAAATTTACTAAATTGAATTTTGAAACTTTTGAAAAGCATTTTACACATGCACATAAATTTTATAAAATGAGCCACTAAGTCTAATAAACACAATAATATTATATCGAGTCATAGTAATTACATGTCATCAATATCATACTCTCTTTTATATACTATAATATTATTAGTTTTTTCTAATATAGTTTGTAATGCCATATGTAATTTACCTTGTCAGAATAATCTATTATCACATTCACTTATAATATACATATATATAAATATAAATAGGATAACAGAAATAAATAACTTTAATTAAGTAAATAAAAAAAATCAATAATAGTATATACTTAAATATGCATCCTTTTTTTATGAGTTGCTTAAAAGCCATATTCTAAAAATATATTTTTTAAATATAGACTATATAGCTTTAGTAAATTGATTAACAATAATCAAAGTAATGCTTAGCTTCTCAATTTATACTTATTATTTCTGAACTATTTCTCTAACCACTGAGTATTTTATCTTGATATACCTAGAACCGCTAGAGTACTTATATTTGTTAGAGAAGAAAATTACTATAGTGTTATTACAAAATATCATAATTAGTCTAACAATTAAGCTGATCACACCAAATCTTGAGATAAAATATAACAACCATATGGTTTGATTTGTGATCTCAAAACATAACACAAATTTAATTTTTATTATTGATATATATATATATATATGTATGTATGTATGTATGTATGTATGTATGTATGTATGTATGTATGTATGTATATATATACTTTTTAAGATAGTCCTCTTAAGATTTATATTTTAATATCTCAATACTAATAACATAAGTTGGCTCATTCATATTAATCATATTAAAATTATTGGTGAGAAACATTTTAGTTTCATGCAATAAACTAAGACCATTATTGATAAATAAAATATCATCCATATCTAAGACTAATGTAATAAATGTGCTCCCATTAACCTTCAAATATATATAATAATCAATGATATTTTTCTAAAATTCGAAGAAAATAATTATACTATAAAACTTTATATATCATTGTTTAGAAACTTATTTAAAGTCATAAATAATTTTTTTAAGTTTACAAGCTCAACTTCCCTTTCCACTGTGAATCCTTCGTATCATTATAGATTTCTTCATCTAGATCCTTATAAAACAATATTTTTTTCATGTCTATTTGAGATAACTTAAGATTATGATAAGTTACTAATATCATGACGATCCTCAATGAGTTCTTTTTAAAAATTAGATAAAATACTTAATTATAGTCGATGCTTTCTTTCTGAGAAAGATCTGTAGTCATAAGTATAACTTAATATCATTTGATATTGGCTCTTGAGTCAAGTTTTGTCTTAAAGACACATTTAAAATCAACTCTTTTATAATTATTGAACAATTCAATGATTTCCTAAATACCATTCTAGTATATCAATTTCAACTATTCTTTTATTACATCATATCATCTTTTAGAATTGTTGCTTTCCATGACTTATAAAAATGATAAAGGGTCCATTTTGATTTGTATGTCATAATTTATTTTTTATAGATATACCACATAATCATCATAAATAATAGATCTTCTTTCTCACTAAGATCTTTTTAAAACTATCGGTTGTGGTTATTTTACAAGATCATTAGTGTTAAGAATAAGAATAACACGAAGAAGATATTTGTGTTTGATATGGTGCTCTCTATTTATACACGTAAGGAGGGAGGATTTTCTTCAACAGAGCAGTGATATTTCCTCATGTAGTTGAGAAAATCTCGACATCTATCATTGGCTATCATGGGAAATCTTAGCTGTTATAATGCCCCCACAAGATGGTGCTCCTATCAAGGATGTCAATCTTGGATCGATGCGATGAAAATAGTTTGCGGGCAATATGCTTCATGAGTGAGTCTGCTAGTTGAATAACCGTATGTACGCGAGAAATACGTAGTTGATGTTTGACAACTTGTTCTCACACGAAGTGAAAGTCGATGGCTATGTGTTTCATGTGTGAGTAGAATACTGGATTGGCGCATAGGTAAGTGGCTTCAACATTATCACAATATATTGTAGAAGTAGAAGTGGAGTTGATATCAAGTTCTTTGAGTAGATTCGTGACCCAATTGAGTTATGCAGTAGCGGTTGCAATAGCACGGTATTTAGTTTCAGTTGTAGATTATGCAATTGTCTTTTGCTTCTTAGAACTCCAACTGATTGGATTAGCTCTAAAAAAGATAATATACCCCGATGTGGATGTTATGTCATCAAAATTTTCTACCTAATCAGCATCAACAAAAGCATGGAGATGAAGGGGGGAGTGTTTGCGGAAAAAGAGGCCATGATTGAGGGTCCTGTGAAGATATCACAAGATTCTTTTAACTGCAAACCAATGCATAGTAGATGACGGATGCATTAATTATGATAATTTATTGACTACAAATGAGATATCTGGGCGGGTGAGAGATAAGTATTGTAAGGAGCCAAGTACTTATCGGTATTGAGTTGGGTCCGTAGCAGGGCTTCCATCACATATTTTGAGTGCCTCACCAATAGATAGAGGAGTTGTAACCGCTTTTGCATCTTGTATGTTCGTCTTTGATAATAGATCTTGAATATACTTTCTTTATGATAGAAAGAATCCTGAAAACGTGTATGTTGCTTCCACTCCCAAAAAATAACTCAAGGTCCCTAGATCTTTAAGAGAGAATTGATCTGCTAAATGCTTGAGAAATGCCTTGATTTTCATAGGATTGTTACCCGTGACAATAATATCATCCTTATTTACTAGAAGATATATTATGTTACCACTTTAGTGATGGAAAAATAGCAAGGTATTAGACTTAGAGTTGATGAAGCCAATTGATGTAAAAAATAAGCCAAGTTCGGTGTACCAAGCTCTTAGAGCTTGACGAAGTCTATAAATAACTTTTTTAGTTTATAAACATGCTTGAGATACTGAGGGTGGATGAAGCCAATTGATGTAAAAAATGAGCCAAGTTCGATGTACCAAGCTCTTAGAGCTTGATGAAGTCCATAAATAGCCTTTTGTAGTTTACAAATATGTCTTGGATATTGAGGGTGGATGAAGCCAGGTGATTTTTGCATAAAGACATCATTAGTTATGGTCCCTAGTAAAAAGGCATTGCTAACATCGATTTGTCATAAATGACAACCTTTTGAGATAGCCAAACTCAGAATAAGTCGAATTGTTGTGGGTTTAACAACATGACTAAATGTCTCTATAAAGTCAATACTAGGATGGTGAAACCCTTTGGTCACTAGACGCGCTTTATATCTAGCAATTGATCTATCTGGGTTCTGCTTAATTCGAAAGACCCACTTACACCCGATGATATTTTGTGTGGGATGAGAGGGTACAAGAGTCCATATAGAATTATAGAGGAGAGCATCATATTCTTCACACATGACTTTGCACTAGTATGAAGATTTTTGGGCTTGAGTAATTGTGGTAGATTCATTGGTTTTTGACGAGAATTTTATGATAGCATATAGGTCAAAGACTTATTGTGGTTTAAAGATACCACTTTTGGAGTGTGTTGTCATTAGATGTCCAGAGGCTATAGGGTGTGTTGTAGGTATGGGCGGTAGAGAGGCACTGACACGGGTTGTGGTAGGCTAAGGGACTTCAGTATTATTGGTCCCAAGAGAGGATAAAGGTAGTGGTTGTGTTTTCGAGGACATTACGTTAATAGTAAAGGAACCTTGTGAAGAAGGGAGAGGAGCAATGGAGGGGCTGAGGAGCTATTGAATCGGGAGAAGAAGAGAGTGTGGATCTAGAGGAGAAGGACTGGATGGTGTTGTGGGAGACTCGGGTGATGGGATCGGCGGTGTCCTCCAGTGATGTATATTCGTTAGAGTAGGTCGCACAATAGGAGACTCAGGGTTTTGAAATAGAAAGATAGTCTCTACAAAAATAATATGATGGGATGTAAATACTTTTTGAGATTGGGGTTCGTAGCATCGAAAGGCTGTTCAAGAGAGTATCTAATGAAAACGTAAGGTTTATATTTTGATGTTATCTTATGTGAGGCATAGGGATGGAGTTATGTATAACATAAATAGCCGAACACTTTGAGTTTTTGAAGGTTTGGGGATTTGTGAAATAGTTTTTCAAATGGTGACTCGTACTGGAGGACTAGAGTGAGCAAACGATTAATGAGGTAGACGGTAGCTTGAAACGCTATAGTCCAAAAAGTTGATGGCATGGAGGCTTGATGTAGAAGTATAAGACCAGTTTCAACTATATGTTGATGTTTGCATTCAGTAGAGCCAATAAGTTGAGAAGTGTGTGGGGGTGACTTAAGGTGTTATATACCATAAGCAA
This sequence comes from Musa acuminata AAA Group, assembly GCF_036884655.1. Taxonomy (NCBI): domain Eukaryota; kingdom Viridiplantae; phylum Streptophyta; class Magnoliopsida; order Zingiberales; family Musaceae; genus Musa; species Musa acuminata. Next base: position 33,641,772 of record NC_088332.1, on the reverse strand, counting down.
AGAGGAAAGATGTGAGGGCTTGACCACCATCGGAGTAAACTGTTTTAATTGTAGACTGAAAGAAGTTCTCGACCAATATTCTAAAGTTGGTAAAGATTGTTGAAACATTAGATTTATGGTGGGGAGGGTATAACCATGTGTACTTGGTGAAATAGTCTACGAAAATAATATAAAATTTGAATTTGTCAAAAGAAGTGATTGGTGTAGGGCCCCAAACATCAGTATAAATTACTTCAAAAGGCTTAGAACAGAATATTGAGGATATTCCAAAGGAGAGTCTATGACTTTTATTACTTAAACAAGTATCACAATGAGTTATAATACTATTGGTTTTAAGCATAGGAAGAGAATAACAAGAAAGTAGTTTTTGCTGGATAGAGGATGAGGGATGACCAAGACGACGATGCCACACATCAGTTGGAGCTGCGACGGAAGAGTAGGCAGTGGGCTGGGTGATCTGTGGAACTGATGGCCACTCATAAATGTTGTCCTTACTCTAGCCTCGAACCAAGGATGCCCCCGTACTCAAATCCTTGATAAGAAAAGAGTTAGAAAAGAATTCAATTGATGTATTATTTTGTTTGCAGAATTGAGAAACAAAAATGAGATTTCGTTTGATATAAGGTGCACATAAAGCATCATCGAGCGTAAAAGTTGTATTATGTGAATTAAGCATTATGGAACCAGTATGTAATAGGAAGTCCGTTACCATCACCGATGATGATACCTTCATCTCCGCCATAGTTGTTGTGGATGGACAAGTTCTAGAGATCAGAGGTGATGCGATGAGATGTGCTAGAGTCCATAATCCAATTTTGTTTACCAGTATTCAGAGTAGTTGTAAGATTTGCGTGAGGCCAATGTGATGGAGGAGGAAGTCTAGGTCGAGTTTTTCAGACTTTTGTAGAGTGGCCAACTTTATCACACAACTAGTGGACAACTCTTTGTTGATTTGTGTGATTAGGATGCTAGGGCTGACGATAATTGTAGTAGCCACCTTGATGGTTGTGATTGAAATGTTGATGAGGTGGAGGGGGAGAGATTTGTTTAGAGCCCACAAATTCAGGAGACATGCTGGCCAAATCTTTTTTGATGGTTTTGTTGTACCGATTGCTCTTCTTCTTTGATTGTTGACTGACTTGAGCCATAATAGATGGTCCTAGCAATTTGTCCTCACGCTTGAAATATATCTCATAGTCAGTCAACTTGTCATAGAATTCTTCAAAGGACATCAATGAGTCACATGCCCATATTGTTGCTGCCAGTTTCTTATACTCATCCCTGAGGCCGTTAAGTGTATGGATAATGACTTCTTCATCACTAAGATTATGATCTATCAGGACTAAGTTATCGATGATAACTTTTATATTTTGTAGATAGTCAGCAATAGCACTTCCCTCTTATTTTGCTTGCATGAGACTCGATAGGAGACTAAGCAGGCAAGTACACGAACAATTTGCCAAGGTGGTTTGCAGCTTACACTAGGCTTCAGCAGTAGTATCACATGAAGATATGAGTGGGCAAGGGATCTAGCGATTGAAGCTTGAATTGCTTGAAGGATGAGACGATCTTGGCGTAACCATAATTTGTGGTCTGGATTTGGTACTAGATTAGGTGCTCTTGGGATATTGACCATCGTTGGTGGACAATGGAGAGAGTCATCGACGTAGCCTAATATATCATAGCTAAATAGGAGATTAGAAAATTGAGCACGCTAGGATGCGTAGTTGCCACCTTTGGATAACTTGAAGGGAATGAGAGTTGCAGCATTGATGGAAATAAGGCATGTAGAGGGAAAAGTTCTATGGTTTCCTACAGGAACAATAACTGGAGCATCAGATGTAGATGATGAGGACATGTACTAATATGAGAAAGCAAAATGGGAGTCTACAATGATTAGGTGGCTACAACTAGGTGCGGGAAGCTATACTTCTTCCTTGGAACTATTGGTGTAACGATGACAGTGATCAGGAAGAAGTGTCTATGTAAGGGATCTTCTTCCTTGGAACTATTAGTGTAACGATGATAGTGATCAGGAAGAAGTGTCCATGTAAGGGAGCTCATTGCCGCATGCTGGTCACATCCACATCAATTCACTTCTCTCTCAGTGGAGGCCCCTCCTCGTCTTTGCTGTTGCTGCTCCATTGTTTGGTGTTAGGAAGAGTACTACCCCATGTAATAGATGAGCAGGATGTAGTAGCGAAGACTGCAATTCTCGTCGCAGATCTATGAGAGATATGTAGTTCTGTGAGAAGTTACGGATTGTAGTTCTATGAAAGGCTAGGCTTCAAGCGGCGATGACAAGGTAGGCGACGATCACCTCCTATAGTGCTCCACCGTCCTAGCGATATGTGTTTTATGCGTGATGTGAATACTGGCCATATTCCCATCTTATGTTCAATAACTATAGCCATTAGCAATTATATCATATGAAAATTCATTAATGTTATTTTGTTATTTAGCCTCATCGATTCGTTCAATGATTTGAGGAATAACATCTCAAATAAGAAATGATAAAATAACATCAACCTGTACCTCCTGTAAATTAAAATTACTCTTTCTAGATTTTTAACTTTTATTGATTTCATCATTTTTTGGGAATCTTATACTATAATTAGGATAATAAAATATATATCCCTTGAATTCTTTTGGATAATCAATAAAAAACATAAAAATAGTTCTTATATTTAATTTCTTTTTAAGTGGATTGAAAACTTTTATCTCTGTAGGAAACCCCAAATATATAGATGTTTTAAATTGAATTTTCTACCAGTGTATAACTCAAATGGACTTGATAGAATCAACTTACTAAAACTCTTATTTAAGATATACATATCTATCCTGAGAACTTTAACCCACATGGACTAAGTGTCATTGACTTAGCTGGTCTTGCCTAAGTCATGCATCACCCATACATGTTTATTTATAACCTCATCAAAACCTCTCATGATCCTTTAAAGACCTACAAAAGATAAGGCAAGCTAACGGAAACGTTTAATTTGAAATCTCATAAGTGAGAGACAATACAAATTATAAACATAGAGTTTGCAAGCTATGAACGATTGCACGATAAAAGTTCCAAGGCGATCCATTATGGTCAAAAGTCTCCACAAGTGCCTACATAACACTACCGTAGAACAAGACAACAAACCAACCTTGGACAATACCTCAAAGGCCTATCGAGTCATGTGCCACCTATGTAGCTTCAACGTGTTGTGCTAATTGACACTCTACACCATTTTACGAAGCTAGAAAACCCCTAAAATAGCTATCGATGTGATCTTATGGGTAGTTTTGCCTCTACATAATAGCTGCGTACAACTTGAATTTACAAGACTAAAATGATTATAAGAACAACTAAAATAGGGCTATTAAAACTACTGCAAGCACTCTATATACTATGCAAAGCATGAACAAAATTGAAATATACGAATGTATAAAAATATTACATCGAACACATTTTGTACAGATTTATCGATGACAATAGGTATAGAGAAATAATTCATCATGCTCCTAATCATATCCATAAGAGCACGATTTTACTTTTTAATAATAAAATTATATTGTGGCACATCTGGTAAGGTATATTAAGCACAAATATCCTACTTTTCTAAGAATCTAACAAAACGACAAGGATTCTGAATTGACTCATTATATCTATCGTAAAATTCACTACTCTTATCAAATTTAATCATTTTAACTTTTTTTATCTAATTATCTCTCAAGTTTATTTATATACACCTTAAGAGTGTCAACAGTCTGAGATTTTTCATATATTAGATACACAAATCATATCTTAATAGATCATCTATAAATATGATGAAATATCTCTCTACTAAAATAAGAAGTATGAAGTAGTCCATAGATATTAGTATGAATAATCTTAAGAAGTTCTTTACTTCCTATGACATTTTTTTTTTATGTGCTTAGTTTACTTTCTTTAATGTAATTTATGTAAACATCAAAAGCAATTAAACATAAATTGTCCAAAATATTATCATTTACCAATATTTCATTTCCTTCCTTAGAAATATGCACTAAACTTCTTTATCACAAGATTGAATATTTCTCATTATTGAAACTAAGTTTCAATCCAACATTTGATTATTGGATCACAAATGTCTTTACAAACTAAAGATTCAAATTATTTTATATAAACCATAACACATAATTTTAAAATCAATCTTTATTGAATAATAAAATATACTAAGTTTACGATCATAAAAAAAGATAATATCCTACTCATCAATTCTAAATTAGAAAAACTAAATTTCTAGAAATAATATGAATATATCATATTTTTGTAACATCCATTAAATGACCTATCTTTCGGCATAGGCGATAAGTTCCTATTGCTATTACTTTCACTCTAAGACCATTCCCCATAATATATAGTGATTTCATATTAAAAGAAATCACTATATATTATTGGTAATATGTACGAATATATAAAAACATTACATCAAAAACATTTTGTATAGATTTATCGATGACATTAGGTACAGTGAAATAATTCATCATGCTCCTAATCATATCCATAAGAGCACGATTTTACTTTTTAATAATAAAATTATATTGTGGCACATCTAGTAAGGTATATTAAGCACAAATATCCTATTTTTCTAAGAATCTAACAAAACGACAAGGATTCTGAATCGACTCATTATATCGATCGTAAAATTCACTACTCTTGTCAAATTTAATCATTTTAACTTTTTTTTATCTAATTATCTCTCAAGTTTATTTATATACACCTTAAGAGTGTCAACAGTCTGAGATTTTTCATATATTAGATACACAAATCATATCTTAATAGATCATCTATAAATATGATGAAATATCTCTCTACTAAAATAAGAAGTATGAAGTGGTCCATAGATATTAGTATGAATAATCTTAAGAAGTTCTTTACTTCTTATGACATTTTTTTTTTATATGCTTAGTTTACTTTCTTTAATGTAATTTATACAAACATCAAAAGCAATGAAACATAAATTGTCCAAAATATTATTATTTACCAATATTTCATTTCCTTCCTTACAAATATGCACTAAACTTCTTTATCATAAGATTGAATATTTCTCATTATTGAAACTAAGTTTCAATCCAACATTTGATTGTTGGATCACAAATGTCTTTACAAACTAAAGATTCAAATTATTTTATATAAACCATAACACATAATTTTAAAATCAATCTTTATTGAATAATAAAATATACTAAGTTTACGATCATAAAAAAAGGATAATATCCTACTCATCAATTCTAGATTAGAAAAACCAAATTTTTAGAAATAATATGAATATATCATATTTTTGTAACATCCATTAAATGACCTATCTTTCGGCATAGGCGATAAGTTCCTATTTCTATTACTTTCACTCTAAGACCATTCCCCATAATATATAGTGATTTTAGATTAAAAGAAATCACTATATATTATTGGTAATATGATTTAAAGTACCAAAATCAATCTACCAAGTATTAAAAGGAATCTTTGTAATGTTTGATTCAAAATATATAAATATCAAATTTATATATTTCTTTTCGAATCAACTCTTATGTTTAATATAGTCCTTTTTTATATATTTTTTCTTGCAAAAAAAAACACTTTACTATAAAGACTTTTTTTTTTTCATTGGTTTGTATAGTATTTCAAGACCCAATAAATTTATTTGATAGATGTCATTTCAATCTTCTTTTCTTATTACAAACTCTTTGGGTAATAGTCAAAATATTATGAGATCATTTTTGTCTTAATTCTTCATAAACACATATTAGTCAGCTCATTCAAGTCTCATTTAATATTATTTGTATTATAGTGAATCTTGAATATGCCAAACCGAGGAGGAAGAGAATTAAGAATGAACTAAATAGAGAAAGACTAATCCACATTCATGTCTAATGCTTTAAGTTTCATAGCCTTATCAATCATACTGAGGATGTGATCCTGAATCCCTTGCGTGCTATCATATTGAGTCATAGTTAGTTTTTTATTAATATATTAACCAATAATTTATCAGTAGACTTAAATCTATCTTTTATAACTTTCAAATATTTCTATGCGCTAGTTATAGGTGGTAATAAAGTATTTATATTATCTTATAAATATTAGATTGAGCTTACTAGATCTTTCTTAGACATTCATTTCATTAATTTGTTTTATGGTACTTTCATCAATCAAGTCTCCAAGCCTTTCAACCAGTAATACTATTTCAAGATCAAACACACTCAATATGAACTACATATGCTCTAACTATTTTTAATAATTTAAACCAAAATACAAGGACATTAAAAGTATCAGAGTGAATGGAATAAAGTGCCACTATAAAATATACACCAACATTAATGTTTTAAGTTATCAAAATATGATGAATTATTAATATTATTTATATTTCACATTTTGGGGAAATATTAATATATTCAATGTTCACTCAAAATTATTTTTGGAGGACTAATAATATTTTTATGAAAGTATTGCTAGGTATACAATTCAAAACTATAAAAATATCCAAAATAGTATCATTCTAATCCATCACATAATTATTCAAAAGTTAATTTTTTGAAATTATTTAAATCTATTAATTATGTGTGCTATTATGAATATTATTTTTTCTTAATGTTATTTAGTATTAATTCTTTAATATATTTTTATAAGTTATTGGTATAAACTACTTTCACCACTACAAGACCAATATAATAATTTAAAATATAATTTAAAATATTTTAAAAATAATAAAAAATATATATATCGCACTTTATATCTTATAAACCTATTATCCGAAGCCACTTTGGCAATTGTTGGTTAAATAAAACTTAGAGATATAAATAACAAACAATATTTACAAAATATTCTTTAATCTAATTTAAATAAAAAAGTTTAAACAATAAAATAATAATCATAATAGTTATTAAATATTAATTAATGTAAAAGAAAAAACTTGTATGTTAACTATAATCATGATACAATATAAATCATATCTTTATGTGAAAAATAAATATTATTTTATAATTTTAAACATATGCACATGAATAACTACACACATATCCAAGAATAATAATTAATTTAATTATCATAAACAAAAAAATTATCAATATGTCATATAAGAAAATAAAAATATTATAATTTATATATTTTTAATTCTATAAATAACCTAAATGGGTCAATTAGTCTTATTTATTTAGACATCCCAAAATTGAGTCAAAATTGGGTTACCCGGATTAGACCCAACAGCCAAATATATCATAATTGGGTTCAATCAAAATTTTAATTTAGAAATAAATTGATAAAAAAATTGGGTTAAAATTGGGCTTCAGTGAAGTAGATCAAATTGGTCAATTTTTTAGTTATGACATAAGTCAAAAATATTTGATATATGAAGGGTAAAACTATAATTTTTTGGGACATATACTAAAAATATCTAATTTTTGAAGGGTAGAACCATCAATGGGACATCAATTGGAATTAAAAATTTTAAAAGGATAACATAGTTTTTTAATTGGTGAAAAAATCATAATCCTTTTTTTTTTCTCAACCGTCGTAACCTGCGCGAGGCCAATGGTTGCCACAATATGCAGTCCTCCATTATTTGCACGTCATCAATTCATACTCCCTTCACGACTACTTGATAACCCCTACAGTTGGCACAATCGTTGGGCAACCACAGCCTCCAATGTCTTGTCGACACCGACCATGGCCAACATATTGGGCTGGCAGCCCACAGATTCAACCTATAGTGGGCTTTAGGAACCCATAACCCACCCCCCTTTTCACCAAACCCTAAATCGAAATTAGGGGTGTGTGGTGGTTGTGAAAAGAGGAGAAAAACTAAAGCAACGAGGCAGATTTTTACAGCAACATCTTGAGTGAAAAAAGGAGGAGAAAAAGGTAGAAAAATAAGAGAAAGAAAAGGAAGAAAACAAGGACTACGTAGAGAGACTGTTCTCAATCATCTAGTTGTGTTATTATCTCAGGTTTGATCAGATCTATAGTAGATTCTTGTTGTGATTACTTGTAAAAAATTTAGATATTGTGCATAGTAACATAATCCTTGTATCCCAATTATTCTCTTGTGTTTGTTGTTAGGGTTTTGGGCAAGAGATTGAGATTTGTATATTTATTATTCTTATAATAGATTATCTCTAGTTTGCCCCATGGTTTTTACCCTTCACATTGGAGGGATTTTCCATGTAAATATTGGTGTTCTATTTGATTGTGATTCCATTTAATTTCGTTGTGTGTTATGGCCTGCTAGTATTTGTTCATATACAAAAAAGTTTATTTCTCTTTATATCCTATCAACTGGTATCAGAGTAGAGTTTTGGTGATTTAATTGTTTGTGTTTGAACATGGAGGCCGATAGTATTTCTCGCATGATTAGTTTGAATGAAAACAATTGGATGATATGAAAATCAAGAATGGAAGATCTCTTGTATAGACCTTTGCAGGGAGATAGTGCAAAGCCAGCAACTATGATAAATGATGAGTGAAAGATGTTAGATCGAAAAACAGTTGGGTTTATTTGACAGTGGCTTAATGATAATGTCTTTCACCATGTTTCTACCGAAAGTTCTACATATTCTCTTTGGAAAAAGTTGAAAGGTCTCTATGAAAGAAAAAATAGCTGGCAACAAAGCTTTCTTGATCAAAAAACTTGTGAACTTGAAATATAGAGAGGGTACTTCTATTGCTGACCATTTGAATGAAATGCAGAGTATCACTAACTAGTTATCCTCTATGAAAATGTCTTTTGATGATGAGTTGCAGACGTTGTTACTTCTCAGTTTATTGCCAAAAAGTTGGGAGACACTAGTGGTTTCCCTGAATAATTCTACACCAGATAGTGTTGTCACCATGAGTCAAGTAACAAGCAGTTTGTTGAATGAGGAGTTGAGAAGAAAGAATTCAATAATATCTCAGAATGATTCACAGACACTTATCTCAGAGAATATAGGAAGGTCAAAATCTAGAAGCAATTCACGCATAGGTAGAAGCAAGTCAAGATCAAGAAAAGATATTGTTTGCTATAACTGTGATGAGAAAGGACATTACAAAAACCAATGTAAGCAACCTAAGAAGAGCAAGAAAAAGGGAAAAAAAAGTAGAGTCTACAAAGTCAAAGGATAATATCATAACTACAATGTAGGGTGGTGATTATTTGATTTTATCTCTTTCTGATGATATTTTTTCTTGTGTGTGTCAAGATCTTGAGTGGGTGATTGACATAGCTTCTTCTTATCATGCTACACCACGGAGGGAGTTTTTTACTACCTACAAGTCTAGAAATTTTGGTGTTGTCAAGATGGGCAACTATGGCACGGCAGACATCATTGACATGAGTGATATCCATATAAAGATCAACCTTGGCTACAAGTTGATGCTTAAGGATGTGAGGCATGTGGTTGTCTTAAGATTAAATTTAATTTCAGTTAGAAGACTAGATGATGAAGACTATAATAGAAGATTTCATAAAGGGCAATGGAAGCTCAATAAGGGTTTTCTTGTTATAGCTAGTAGAAAGAAATGTCACACTTTATACAAGTTACAGGCCAAAGCTTGTGGTGAGCAGTTAAATGCTACAAAGAAAGACTTCAGCATGGAGTTGTGGCATAGGTGATTAAGACATGAGCAAGAAGGGCTGCAAGCTCTTTCTAAGAGAGAGGTATTGCTAGACCTCAGAGGTATACATCTGAACCCTTGTATTGATTGTTCGGCTGGTAAACAACATAGAGTTTTATTTGCTAGTCCTACTATGTCTAGAAATATACATGCCTTAGACCGTGTTTATACAGATATATATGGTCCTTTGAGGACAAAAACTCATAGTGGATTTGTTAATGTTCATAGTATCAATGGTACACTTTATTTTGTCACTTTTATAGATGATTTTTCCATGAAAGTTTGGACCTATGCTTTAAAGACAAAATATTAGGTTATTAATTTCTTCAAAGAGTTTCATGCCAGAGTTGAAAGGGAGACAGAAAGACAATTGAAATGCATAAGATCATATAATGGTAGTGAGTACACAGGATTATTTAATGATTATTGCAGGTCATATGACATCCAACATGAGATGACAGTTCCTGGTACACCTCAGCATAATGATATTGCAAAGAGGATGAACCGCACCATCATGGAAAAGATCAGATGTATGCTTTCACAAGCCAAGCTACCCAAAAAGTTTTGGGATGAGACTTTGAGGACTGCAGTTTATGTGATCAACTTGTCACCATGTATAGCCCTAGATGGTGATGTTGCAGAGCATGTATGGTCAGAGAAAGATATTTCCGATAGGCATTTGAGAGTATTTGGTTGTCATGCATTTGTACATGTTTTAGACAATGAGAGGTCCAAACTGGATGGTAAGACAAAATAATATATTTTTCTTGGCTACTCACATGATCATTTTGGTTATAGGCTTTGAGATCCAGAAAAACAGAAGGTGTTTAGAAGTATAGACGTAGTCTTCTTTGAGGATCAAACCTTTGAGGATTTGAAAAAGAAGGCACCAGCCAAGACTTCTGCAGAAGGATTAACAGATTGTGACCCAATTACTCCTCCAGTCTATCAGAGTGATGGGAGAGATATGCAGGAAGATGGTATAGAGCCTAATGTTGATATACCTGTATGACATGTTGAGCAAGAAGAAGTTGGAGAGCAACTTCCTATAGAACCTTAGTTGAGAAGATCTTTTAGACAATGTCAACCTTCTAGAAGATACTTTACAGATGAGTATGTGATGCTTACTAATGTAGGTGAACTAGAGAGTTATCAGGAAGCAGTTGAAAGTAAGTAGAAAAAGAATTGGTTAGTTGCTATGTAGGAAGAGATGAATGCTCTTTAGAAGAACCACACTTATGATTTGGTGCAACTACCAAAGGAAATGAATGCCTTGAAGAACAAGTGAGTTTTTAGGTTGAAGACTCAAGAATACTATTTTCAACCAAAGTACAAAGCTAAATTGGTTGTGAAAGGCTTTGGTCAAAAGAAAGGTATTGACTTTAAAGAGATTTTTTCTCCTGTTGTTAAAATGTCTTCTATTCGTGTTGCTCTTGGTATTGTTACTAGCCAAGACTTGGAGGTTGAGCAGTTAGATGTGAAGACAACTTTCCTTCATGGTGATTTAGAGGAGGAAATTTATATGAAGCAACCAGAAGGCTTCAAAGTCAAAGGTAAAGAGAACTTTGTCTGCAAGTTGAAGAAGAGCTTGTATGGGCAAAGAAAGCTCCAACATAGTGGTATAAAAAGTTCGATTCATTTATGATAAAAAATGGATATAAAAGAATAGCTTCAAATCATTGTGTGTACATCAAATGATTTGGTGAGGATTTTATTATTCTCTTACTTTATATTGATGACATGCTCATTCTTGGGAAAGATATGTCTAAAATTGATAGGTTGAAGAAGGAACTGAGTGAGTCTTTTGCAACGAAAGATATGAGGCCAGCAAAGTAAATACTAGATATGCAGATTTCCCGTGACAGAAAAACCAAGAAGATTTGGTTGTCACGGGAGAAATACATCAAGAAGGTATTGGAAAGGTTCAGTATGAGTAATGCAAAGCCAGTTGGTTCTCCTCTTGCAGGTCACTTCAAATTGTGCTCAGAACAGAGTTCGTCAAGTGATGAGGAGAAGAAAAAAATACAAAATGTTCCTTATGTTTCAACAGTTGGAAGTTTAATGTATGCAATGGTATGTATGAGGCTAGACATCACATATGCAGTGGGTGTTACTAGCAGATTTCTTGTAAATCCAGGCAAAAAGCAATGAGCAGTAGTGAAGTGGATTTTTAGATATCTCAGAGGGAGCTCTAAGATTTGTTTAAGCTTTGGAGGTGGACCACCTATATTGACAAGTTACATAGATGCAGATATGATAAGATATATAGATACGAGGAAGTCCACATCAGGTTATATACTTACTTTTGCAAGGGGAGCTGTGTCATGATGATAGAACCCTTGTATATTTTAAACTTGGGGTTGATCTCTTTAGGGGATCGACCTCCTTGAAACTCTATAGGGGTTCCTCCCTTCAAGTTGTTGCTCAAAGGCTGCAGAAAAGATTCATCTATTGCTTATGAAAAGAAGAGGAATACATGGTTATTTATAGGGCTTCTAAACCCTAAATCTTAATAAGACTCCTCCTCAAGACTCATATTCCTTTACAACTCCTAATTCTTATCTAAGAAACAACCTCCTAACCCTAGCCGGCATCTTCACCTCATTAATAGGGGGTCGGCTTAGGTAGATTTACATGAATACCCCTCTCTATTAGGATTCTCCTAGCTAGAGTCCTAACAGACCCGCCATCTTCGAATCAGATTTGTCCTCGAGGCTGAGATTCCATGAACTCTGGGAATTTGATCTTCAAGTCGTCATAGTTCTCCCAAGTGGCGCCTTTTGCTAGTAAGTTTGCCCACTATATTAGCGCTTCAGTAGTGGGTCGTCGTCATCAGGTCACAATCCGTCGATCAATAATGACACTCGACTAGGTCTGGAGTTATCCTTGGGTAGTCATATTTGGTGGATGGCTTTGGGCTGTCTCCAAGCACTTGTTCACCACTTCCTTTTGGCCATATGTTTGTGGGTGATACGCCGTACTCCTTTTCAATTTAGTTTCCTGCATCTGGAATAACTCTTTGGAAGGTGGCAACCCTTCGATGAAGTCCATGGAGATGTCAGTCCACACCGAGTCTGGTATGCGTAGTGGTTGTAGCTTCCCTGGACTTGCCACTATTTCACCCTTGTGTTGTTGACATACATCACATTGTGCCACATATTTAGCAATAATTTTTTTCATCCCTCTCCAATAAAAATTTTGCTTCACTCTTTTGTAGGTTCTCAAGAATCCGGAGTGCCCTTTGTAGCATAGATCCCTCAAATCCCAAGTGTAGAGGGCTATTGCACTTGGATCATTTTTCAATTTTTTTATGATGTTGCTGATCTCTGGATCCTTCAATAAGAAGTTTGGTTACCCATTTTTGCTGCTCAGGGGATGATATATTTTGCTCCAAAAAGTACTTGAGACTTTTATAATCGGCTTTGATTTGAAAGTGTCGCCTGATCAAGTACAGTCTCCACTTGGCCACCACATGCACAATTACAAGCATCTCCTTATTGTAAATAGTCATCTTGAGATAGGAAGGAGATAATGCCTTACTGGTATAAGTGAGGGGGAAGCCATCTTGCATTAGTACAACATTAATTTCGACTCCGGAGGCATCAGCTTCAATAACAAAAGTCTTGCCGAAGTCGGGCGCTATCGTCATTGTGGCTTTAAGTTCGTCGAAGGCAGTGGTGGCTTTGTCTAACTATTGGAAAGCATCTTTTTTTAGCAAGGAAGTAAGTGGTGCACTGATCTTTCCATAGTTTTTCATGAACTTACGGTAGTATCCTATTAAACCCAGAAAGCCATGTAGCAATTTAATGTTCCTCAAGGTCGGCCAGTTCTGCATTGCTTCAATTATGGAGGGGTCTACTGCCACACCTTCCTCTGATATGATATGCCCAAGATATTTCACCTTTTGTTGAAGAAAGCAAAAATTCGTAGAGGTCGTTGTATGTTTGAAAGGTGATTTTCGGTATGTCTTCTTCGCATACTCGTATTTGATGATACCCGGATCGAAGGTCCAGCTTTATGAAGATTCGTGCTCTCTTTCATCCAAAAATTCATCTACTACTAGAATAGGGTATTTGTCCTTGACGATGATGCCATTTAAAGCTCGGTAGTCGATGCACATCCATCAAGTTCCGTCCTTCTTGCGTACAAGTAGCAACGGTGAGGAATAGGGGCTGTAACTTGGCTGAACCACCCCTGTTTCAAGTATCACCTTTATGATATTTTTAATTTCATCCTTCTGGAGGTGAGGATATTGGTACGACCGAGTGTTCACTGGTGGCTTGCCCGGAAGGATTGGAATCCGATGGTCATGTTGCCGCGTAGGAGGAAGACAAGGTGGCTCAGCAAAAATATCGACAAATTCAACAAGCAATTTGGTGAGATTTTGATCTTCAATTTCTATTTTCTTCCCCTCGGGTTGTTGCTGGAGATACATAAAAAAGCCACCATTTACTTTATGCAAAACTTTCTCCATTCGTTAGGTCGAAACGGTGGTTACGTTGCTTCCACGCTTTTCGCGTAGGATAATCTGTTTGCCTTTACAGTAGAATTTTATAATTAATTTGGAGAAGTTCCAAGAGACATCACATAGTGTTATCAGCTATTCTATGCCAAGAATGGCCTCATAGTCATCAATTGGTAGGAGGAAGAAGTCGGTGATAATTTCTTAGTCTTGCAGTAATAGTTTCACCTGCGGACATCTTTGGTCGCACATTAGGATTCTTCCGTCGGTGACCTTTACGTCGAACTTGCTGCAACCTTCAATGTGGAGCACTATCCGAGCAACAACCTTACTGTTTAGGAAGTTATTAGTGCTACTCGTGTCGTTGAGAATAGTGATCAGTTATTGTTTAAGAAGGCCTCCAACTTTCATCGTTTGTGGATTTGAGTAGCTAGCTAATACATATATCGTAACGTCAGTCGGTTGTAGCTCTTCTTCCGCATCTTCTTCTTCATGTTCAAGGCTCTCTTCTAGATGTTTAATAACCTCTTCTTCTACTGGTTCAATCATAAGAAGTCTCTTTTTTCTACAATGATGCTCGTGACTCCACGGCTCATCGTAGTGCCAACATAACCCCTTCGCATATCGCTCCCGAAGCTCTTCTCTTGTCAACCTTTTTGGTGCAGGGACTCGGTTGATAGTAGGGGGGGCTAAGGGCTTCAATATTGCTAGTTGAGGAGTGACCCTAGTCCTCCGAGCTTCATGGTTCAATCGCTCCTCTTGAAATCGTGCGAAAGATATGGCTGTCATAAGCGTGTACGGTTGTCGCGCTTTAACTTCTCCTCGGATCTTCGGCTTCAAGCCCTCAATGAAGGTCCTCAATAGCTGTTTTTTAGACCAATCACAAGTTTAATTAGATAAACTTTCAAACCTAGTTTGGTACTCCTGAATGGTGGAGGTTTGTTGGATCTTTGCTAGTTGTCCGTCAATGTTCTTGTAATCGGTTGGTCCGAAGCGGATCAACAGTCCTTCTTTGAATTGTCGCTATGAGAGGACTCCATAAGTATGTTCAAACCATTCAAACTATTGTATGGCATCCTCTTCCAGATGTATAGCCATAATTTCTACTATAGATGCGTCCGCGGTTTTGTAGTACCGAAAATATCGCTCCACACGCGAGATCCAACCAATCGGGTCTCCTTCTTCCCATCTAGGGAAGTCCACCCTCATGCGTGGATAGTTGGGATCGGTCATAGAGCCTCCTCTCCCTTGGAAGTCATCTCTTTGGACTTCGTGCGATTGGGCAGAGCTCTCTCCTTGATGTGATTTCTTCGGGCTTGGTGGTCGGCCCAATCTGAGTTCGATAAAGAGCATCCGAATCTTATCCTTCATTCGCGCATCGAAGGCTTCGAATTTAGTATTGATTGCCTCCTCAGATGTCATAGTATATGCCTCCAAATCTGTGATATTAAGATCTCTCTTTTGTTGTCGGGTTAAAGGCATGTATAGGTTGAGAGAAGTGATGGTCGAAAGGGTTGGTGGATTGGTGGATGTAGGCGACGGTTTAGGCTTACTTTGTAGCTATTTTGGGTGCAGTGTGAGGGTGTGGTTTAGTGGAGTTTTAGGGCTGTGATGGTAGTGGATAAAGGTTAGGGAAAAAAATTTTAGATCTGTGGTAGATGGCAGCAAAGGTTTGATAGAAATAAGTGGAAGTAGCTGCAGGTATGTGTTGTCTTGTAAGAGCAGAATTGTCGTCGAAGAAATAGAGGTTTCTCAACGAAAATTTTTAGCAAAAACCAAGAGATTTGAGGAGGGAATTGACAGAAAAGTCTCAGTTTATATGATAGCAAGGATGACCAATTTAATCAAGAAAATTTTGGCAGTATAACAGCAAGGAAATTGATGCAAGTTACAATAGCAGAATTCTTGTCGGAAAATTTCAGCAGCTTGTGACGAAAATTTGTAGCAACACAAGAATATTTTTATAGATAAATTCCTCAATAGATCAATCTTAGATGGAAGCTAAGATGATCTATGAAGTATATAAGAAATTTAGTTCAAAAAGATTGCAAATAGATCAGTTAAAGCAACAATATGCGGCTAAAATTTTATGCAGCACAGATTTTTAAGTGTAGTAGATTAGACATAAGAGATTAGTAGTTTATATTGAGAATTTTTTGCAGAAACCAAAGGGAGATCTGCTGTTAGGAAGTATCAAAGCTGTCATAAAAATTTTGTAAAGATTTGAATAGAAAAAATGTAGTAGCAAGATCAAACAGACTATGCTATGCGGTTGGAATTCTGCAATGTATCTTTCGTCGTAGAGATGAAAACTTTACAACGAAAAGTTTATGCAGCAATATAGGAATAATATTTTTTTTAGATTTTTGAATAAAGATAACTAAATTGCAGCAATAGTAAGGTAGGAAACCTAAACCTGTTATAATTCACAGGGAGATCAAAGGATGATCCGCGATGGTGGAGATGACGGCAGAATTTGACGACGATCTTCTAAGCAATTATGGGAATTGCTTTGGGTGGCTGTGGAGGGCTGATGGATGGCTGTGAAAGGGCAGTGAGATGCCAAGAATGCTGCTATAATATCAGGTGATAGAACCCTTGCAGATTCTAAACTTGGGGTTGATCTCTTTAAGGGATCGGCCTCCTTGGAACTCTATAGGGGTTCTCCCTCCAAGTTACTGCTCAAAGGCTGCAGAAAAGATTCATCTATTACTTATGAAAAGAGGAGAAATACATGACTATTTATAGGGCTTCTAAACCCTAACTCCTAATAGGACTCCAACTCAAGACTCTTACTTCTAACCAATTCCTAATAGGACTCC
This sequence comes from Musa acuminata AAA Group, assembly GCF_036884655.1. Classification (NCBI taxonomy): domain Eukaryota; kingdom Viridiplantae; phylum Streptophyta; class Magnoliopsida; order Zingiberales; family Musaceae; genus Musa; species Musa acuminata. Next base: position 33,624,869 of record NC_088332.1, on the reverse strand, counting down.
TACTCAAGACTCCTATTCCTTTACAACTCATAATTCTTCTCTAAGAAACAACCTCCTAACTCTAGCTGGCCTCTTCACCTCTTTAATAGGGGTCAGCTTAGGTAGATTTTACATGAATGCCCCTCTCTATTAGGACTCTCCTAGCTAGAGTCCTAACATATGATAATCCAGATTGCAAAGGTGTATTGCTCTCTCCACCACAGAGGCAAAATATATTGTTGTTATAGAGGTTTGCAAAGAAATATTATGGATGAAAGAATTCTTACAAGAATTAGGGCTAAAATAGAAAAACTATGTGGTGCATTGTGATAGCCAGAGTGCCATCCATTTGTGTAAGAACCCAACTTTTCATTACAAGTCAAAGCATATAGATGTCAGATACCACTGGATTCGAAATATACTTGAAGAGAAGTAGTTGCAGCTTTAGAAAATTTATACAGATGACAACAGAGCAGACATGTTGACAAAGACTTTACCAAAAGAAAAACAGGAGATATGCTGACAGCTGGTCGGCATGGCTTCACATTGAGGAGTCTTGGGACAACCTCCCTTATGGGATGAAGGGGGAGGTTGTTGGGCTGGCAGCTTATAGATTCAGCCCATAGTGGGTCCCCCCCTTTTCACCAAACCCTAAATCCAAATTAGGGGTGTGTGGTGGCTACGTAAAGAGGAGAAAAACTACAGCAACGAGGTGGATTTTTGCAGCAGTATTTTGATTGAAAAAGGAGGAAAAGGCAGAAAAATAAGAGAAAGAAAGGAAAGAAAACAAGGACAACGTAGAGAGACTATTCTCAATCATCTAATAGTATTATCGTCTCAGATTAGATCATATCTATAGTAGATTCTTGATGTGATTACTTGGGGAGAATTTAGATATTGTGCATAGTGACATGATCCTTGTATCCCAGTTATTCTCTTGTGACTGTTGCTATGGTTTTGGGCAAGAGATTGAGATTTATATATTCATTATTCTTATAATGGATTATCTCTAGTTTGTCCCGTGGTTTTTACCCTTCACATTGGAGGGGTTTTCTACATAAATCTTGGTGTTCTATTTGATTGTGATTCTATTTAATTCCACTGTGTTATGACCTGTTAGTATTTGTTCATATATAAAAAAGTTTATTTCTATTTATATCTCATCACAACAAACATTGTCACAATAGCATTGTTGCATCCACTATTCAAAGGCAGTGCTCAATAGAGCTATGCCTTGTGCTACCACACACAATGGCATCGCTACATATGTAGCACCAACGACTAAAGACAAGTTGTCATAGCACCTAGGCTACTACACACATACAACTATCATTGTATGTAGCAATGCTGTCATCTGTGCAATCATTGCCCATGATTACGATGGCAACCAACGAAGGCTGCCATCCACAATAGTGCTATTGAAGATAGTTTGCCAATAGTAACCCACCGAACAAATATGGCAACATACTTCTATCATGATTTCACTCACGTTATATCAGTTGTGAGGAGCATAAAGGAATAGATTTAGAGATCAGACATAATACATTACAGATTAATTTAAAAATAATATTAATCCGAGATTGAAATAATAATTCAAAAGATGAAAAAATATCACATAAATAGATCTAAAATTCTTTTATGATCTAAGTTATTTTTATTTCAAAACATGACATTGATATCAATTGTAAGCATAAAAAAGTACTTATGTTATAGAAAAAACTTTAATATTAAAAACTAAAATTAAATAACCGTAAATTGAAATTTAGATATTTGTATCTTTCAATGTTATTCAGAAAACTTTTATCTAATCTATAAGCATATTGTCGTTTAATATGAAAGGTACAATGATATCGATCTAGAAGAAAAACTAAACTCGCATTCTCCTCTCTTCTTATCTTTTCACATAACACTATGAACAAGAGAATAAGAACTAAGGGGAGATGAGATAATATCCAAGTCTAGAATAAATAATTAAAAATATCATTCTCATCAAGATTATCCCTAAGTAATCCTATCATAATTATAATCAAAATTCAATTAGATCTAGAATATATTTTATCTAATTAAGAGGACCACATCTAACAAATAATTTAAATTTTTTTTCTAGAAAAATACCATAGCTTAGAATCACTCATACCATCATGCATGATTCACCCTCCTGAAAGTGTCCCCTTGCCAATGGGACATACATTGTAATCAAACTATCATCGTCGGAGGCCCATTGTCAAGTAAAGATTTGATAGAACCCTAGTAGGGTTGGGTCATACTCAACCAAAAGCAGCTAATAAAAATCATGTGAGATTATAATAAACTCCACCTAGCCGCCTCTATCCTATAAAGAAGAGTGACTATGGTTTATATTTGAGCCTTTGGGCTTCCTAGCTATTGCC